>NC_137637.1:30956306-31078806 GCF_963383615.2 Lipophrys pholis | reverse complement strand
AATCGACAGTACAAGAAGCCTGTGACCATGTGAAGGGTTGACTCTGCTCTGTGCTGCGCTGCAGGGATGAGGTGGTGGCTGGTGGCGGCCGCCGTGTGGCTGCTGGTGGTCCTGACCGACGTCCAGGCCCGAGACCGACCCCATGACGAGGGGGGAGAAACCCGGAGGGGCAAGAGGAAGAGGAACGGCCAGGGTGAGACTGTTTCTTTTGTTCCACAGCAGACAGTCATTTGGGATCGCTCTTATCGAATGTGACACTTAAAAAAAAAAAAAAAGATATTTTGCCAAATAAAAAAATGCACCACATCCTGGGATGTCGCGGTGTGGACAGACTCATTTGCTCCGTTCGTGTCATTTACAATTGTGTTGCTCCAAAGGAACATTTGTCTGATGGCAGAGGAAAAGAAATGACTGTACAGGCTGCAGACCCCTGGTCAGTTCCTATTAGTAGAACAACGCAACAATAGAAAAAAAGGAGAGTCTAGTTTTATGAAAAGTGGAGAAATGTTTTTCCATTTACTTAAAAAAAAAAATAAAAAAAAAAAAAAAAAAAGCATGATGGAAACAGAAATGACCACTTCAGCGTCAGTTCGCCTGGAACAAATATGGACCAACTCCTGTTGTCGTCCATTTCCGAACCTTCAATCACTAAAAGTACAGACTTGCTTGCTTCACATATCATCAACCCGTCCGACTGAATCCCACAGGCAAACGTTCTCCGACTTAATAACAGGAACCAATGAATCTGAACAAAACGGTCAGAAATGTGTGTATTTTCATGTATTGCAGGTCTTGGGCGAGCCAGAGCGGGGCGCTCTCGACCTCTGAAGATCAGACTGTTCCCCGGCCCGCCGGGCATCTCACAGGCCACAGAAAGCCACGGGAATAACCCGTTTCTGAAAGCCGTCAGAAACGGCCAAGAACAGCAGGCCAGCTACAACGTGATCCCAGGTCAGTGGCACCGAGATACTCAACTTTAACTTTAACTCAGCCAAAAAAACAAGTAAATAATTTTAAACAACTTGGACCAGTAATTAAACCAGCATTTTTAAAGCCGTTACAATTAATGTCATTTGACTGATCTGTAAGAGAACCTGACAACTTCACCCATCCATCCATCTGCTCAAGTGGCACAGAACTGGTTCTAATCTGACAAATGATGCAAATATACCTGCTACTTCATATGGACGAGCCTATATAAAAGATATACAATATTTTGCTGTATCTATCTGTGATTTAAAGAAAAATAAATACAATTTTATCTTCATTTCCACACATTACGACAAGGCTACATCAAAACAAGCTTGGATTATATATTAAACACGGAACACGTTTTCCTTTTCCCCCTCGTAGTATACCAGGAATAAAGTCACCTGTTCACCTTAAGCCCTAATACCGTATATTTAAAAAAACTAATTTTAACTTTCTGTTAATTTAAATTGGGTTTGAGTTTTGCAGCATGTTTCTGTGTGACCTAACATGGGAAAGAAAAACTATGCACCAGAGTTTTCAAGCCTATAAAATGTTAATATGAAGAAACAGTAACTGCTCCTGAATTAAAAAAAAGGGCATTTTAATGCAGCTGTGAATGTGGTCAGCTGAGCTTTGAGTCTCGGCGCTGTCGTTACAGCTCAGCAGCTTAATGACAAATCATCACATTACTTGATGAACGGCAGTAAAAAAAAAAAAAACGAAAAAAAAAAAAAAACACTGGTGGGAAAAAGAGCCTGTCGGACAAAGATCTCACACAGAGACGAGGACAAAGACTCCAGAGAGGAACGTCAAAACCACATTAAAGGCGAGTTTACGTAATTAAAAGAAAAGGTTCAGCGCTGGCGTTAATCTGTTGCCGGGAGCCGCAAAGACCTTTTGTCTCGGATGTGAGGATGAGTCTGCTTCAGTGAACGAAACGTAACAACCAAACAGATGCAGATGACAGAAACTAAAGGTCACACCAGTTGGACCAGCACGCCGTGTCCTGGAAGCTCTTTGAAGAAAGAGAGAAAGAAAGAAAGACTTCAATGCTTCGACTGTGAAATCACCACAGTCACTAACTACATTTATTCTTGGTCTAAAATATCAAAGTCTGCTCACTACCAGAGCTTTTATTCCCATCTCACACTCGAACATCCACAGGAGTTCGTTGTAACTTGCTCAGCTCACCTCCGCCCTCCATTTTAATACCAGCAACTGTAGTTTAACGTCAGTTCAGAGGAATTCTTGCATTTTTTATATATTTTTTTGCATCCATGCATCCCTTTCAAACACTGGCTGCGCCTACATGGACACTTTAAAGATAAAAATCTGATTGAATTCTTTTAGATTGAAAATCAACAGTCCCATTCACATGAACACTGAAGAAAGAGCTGCAAGTTTATTTACACGACAAATATGATTGGATCCTGAGAGCTGACGTTTCTTCACAAAACACTGTAACTGGTAGTAGTGACGCTCACACATCTGTTTACATGGACTCATACTGAATCATACACAGGGTTACACCGCCTCCTCCAATAGGAACGTCAATCAGACAATCTAATCAGATAGCAGAGCATACATGATGATATTTCATTTGGACTGGTGCTTAATGGGATTTTGTTATGGTAGACACAGCTACTGAAACTTTGGATTTATATCTTAGGGTCAGTCCCATCCCAGCTGTCTGTCCTGGCTGACGACGCCAGAACTAATCAAATAACTTCATTGATGTTAAAAATACATTGAAATCTTCAGTAAGGGCCAGTGGATCATAACACCGGTGCACAGACATTGGTTATTGTCATTTACACAGATCCCTGCAATTTACAGGGAGGCGGGGGGGGGGGGGGGCGGGGGGGGGGGGGCGGGGGGGGACGACGGACAATGAGAGTCTATGACAGCGACATCAATATTTTTAAAGAGAAAAGAAAAGCTCTAAAGTATGAGTGCTCCAGCAGAGATGACAGGGTGACAGTCTCGCAGAGTTAATAGGGAGACGGCATTTAGGAGAAATAACCAGAGTCACATAACTACCTGTGCTTCAATAGAAGTAACAAAGAGCATGCCATTAAAAAAAAAAAAAGGATAGATGACAGACAGCACACACCTAACTCAAAGAGCCCCTTTCTGCCATCGTAGTGGTTTACAATCTTTCCTCCTGACTCACTGACTCGGTCCCAGCATCGTCCTGTCCCCTGGACTGATGAAAGGTAAACATAATGCAGAGGGAGGGCCTGAAACACAACAAACCACTGCTCTGGATGCCGTCTTACGGTAAACTACAGGCTCCAGGTTTGACTAGACACTCACAGCAATTATTACCACAAGTCCTGCTGACAAAGGCAGAGGCTAAACTTGTGATCCACTGTTTGTGTGGTTCTGGACGTCTGAATCACTTTCCACATGTCAGATCTGTCCCGTGATTCAGTTCAGCCTGTGAACTTTTTCCTTGGCAAGAAAACCAAAGGAGTCAAGTCAGAGTTTGGTCGGTGAGATGACAGACGTCATCGCTTTGTGGCAGAGTCTGTGAAACGTGTCTTGAATCAGTGTAAATAAAATGTTCGCATCTGTCAGGTCCATGTCTGGGGGACATTCTACATCCAATAATTGACCGTGGTGGGACGTGGATCTGCCACTAGATATCTATTGATCGGAGCCACTATCCGTTACATCAAGAACGACCACGACTCCTGAGAAAACAAATCGTATTCATACGGCAATGCGGGAATAAAAAAATTGCTTCAGATTAGAAATGCTTTCCAACACAGATAAACAATCACACGTGGACACATTTACACCTTCGGGACATTCAGTCACCAATCAACCGGAGTACCTCAAGAAAACTCTCACACCCACAGGACGAACACGCGTTCAGCCATCACAGCCCTCAACGTGTGAGAACATTCAACTCTTCTATCCAAAGTGAGTGCAGATCTCACAAACAGCCTCCACAGTTCAATGTTGTCCCAGTTCAATCAATCTAAAAAAAACAATAAAAATACACTGCGGGTCAAAATTTTAGAACACCAAGATCTTTTTTTTTTTTGACAATTATTCAGCTTAATGTCTCGTTGCACTTTGAAATGAAAGAAGAGAACAAATAAACCATTTTAAACCAGAACGCATTTTAAGCTGTTGACTCATCACAGAAGCCACAGTTGGCAGATATAACCGCTCGTGGATTTCTTTATACAGAATTCATCACCAGAGTTCTTCAAACTCTGTTGCAGAAGTTCCCAAACAAACGAGGCACTCGTATGTTGCTTTTCTGTCACTCTTCTGTCCAGTTCATCTCAAACCAGCTCCATGGGTTTTAAGTCTCTTTCCAAGCTTTTCCTCTTCTTTCCTACTGTAGTTCTGGCAGAGCTTGGACTTCTGTTTTGGGACAGTATCTTGCTGTAGGGTTACTAGGGTTACTACTACTACTCTATGGCATACAAAGATCTGGCGTAATGGAACCCAAGATTTAAAATTCAAATTTTCAGTTTCAGTCCATCATACCTTCTTCCAGTCTTCAGCAGTCCAATGACTGAATCTTATTTTGACGTCTTAGCAATGGCTGTCTTGATGTCTTCCTTTCAAACCTGCAGCTCCAAGTCCAAGACTTTCTTACTACAACTACTATTGAGCTTGAAGCTGTTGTCCTGTCAGCCGCCGACCACGCAAGCTGTAAACTCTTAGAAACTCGTCTTCTGATTCTGCTTTCCTTGTCAGAGACATGTTGACTTCCTGAGTATTGCTCAAAATTTGTAATTATTATGATGGTCTGTCTCTCTCCCATTGTTAATGCCCTTTTGTTCACCATTTTTAAAGCAACACACAACTTTCTGCAGGACGTTCGTAAGGGTCTAGTACCGTAATGTGGTCCAACTCTGCTTTTATGTAAACAGATGGGGTTGTAAGTAAAACAGAAAAGTTGGAACGCCTGGAGGAATTAGCAGCACCGACTTTCAAGGCTCGATTGACTTTAAGATTTTAACCCACTTGAGCGTTCTTCCTACTTCTGTGTATGAACAGTCGACATCCTCCTGACGCTCTGATGTGCTTGTCTGTTTCAGGTAAGCAGGGCCAGTGTGTGTACCAGGGTCTGACCATGTTCGACCAGGCCGTCTGGTCTCCGAAGCCCTGCGTGACTTGCTTGTGCACGGGAGGCCGGGTGGTTTGTGACGAGATCACCTGTCCCGACACGCACTGCCTGTTCCCCTTCACCCCCGTGGGAGAGTGCTGCCCCGTCTGCATGGAGCCAGGTAGAAACACAACATGCGACAGGGCCATGGCGCAACATCCAGAGGAAACAGAGATGAGCATTTCTGAGGGGCTCTATTCAATCAACAGATAAGAGTGACAGGGAACCAAACTGGAGAGTTTACATCTCTGAGGCCTTTACATGTTGCTCTCTCTTCTCACCATGGCTGAAAAATGTGGCCGGCACATTTTGGATCTGTCGACACTGATGTTGTGAAAACTTGACATGCGTGTCTGCTGCGAGTCGTTCAACATGTCGAAGACTGATTTTAGCTCACGGTCTGACACATGCTCACTTTAAAGGCTATAAACAAGAGATGTTAGGAGGACATGAATATCTGCACAGCAAGGATTCAGTTTCAAACTTAGTTGGCTGCACAGTGAGCCGGTGGCCCAAAAGTAGACTTTTTAGTAGTTCTTATTATTCAGAAGACATACTTACAATTCTACATACTACAGCTGAAGAGTTAATCATTGCACATATTTTTTTTTCTTAGCATTTCAAAAGATACACAGAATAGATTTAGCAGGTTCCAGACATCCCCTGGAATATTTTTCTAGTAGTGTATATTCTATTATAAATAGGAGACAATAAAACTCAAGCAGCTGTCATTAAAATAACAACACAAACTTATTTGTATTTTGAAATGACTGCAACATTCACCTGAAAGTACTAACTGGACAAACACGTCTCTATGTATATCAACACTGTATGTGCCGTGTGCATGGGGTTTATTGGACATGGACAGTGTGAAGGACTGAATGATGTTTTATAGTCACAGAATAAGTAAGTCACAGCTACTACGTTGTTCTGTGATGCATCGCCACTAAGAATCCTGCATGTTTGTGTCAGTCAAGTTTGTTTTATGACTATAAAACACCATTAGTGTTGAACAAGTGAGATAAAGTTGGTCTACGTCACTAATCCTCACAATGTATTATAAGATGGACTGAATTATGAAATGTTTTTGTGTCTTCTGCTTTGGAAATATGTTGATGTATATTGACGTATAACTGAGAGGGATTTATTTTAGACAAACAGATAATGGAATAATGATGAAAAGCTGAATTGCACTTTTTGTCTATAACCTGGTACAATGGATACAGCAGAATATTAATGGACATGTTTGATTAGAATCACTTGTCGATTTATATTCATGCAAAATTTGCAGCATTTGTGTGTTTCCTTCTAAGATGGTGTATTTGTTCCTCTGGCTGGAGCTGGATGTGATGAGAGGTGGCCCTTTCACATTTGTAGATTGTGTATCTAATGCATCTATCACGTTCTGAAAACAAAGGCACCAACTTACAGGTTTACAGCAAATCTGGCATCCCAATGACTCACTATGTCTTAAAACCATTAAATCAACGTAATTCACCTTTCTAAGCTGCACAAAGGAAGAAGCCGTCCTGTTTGGTTGTTAACTCCGAGACATAAAAAGACCAACATTAACTGACTGTGGTCGTACCGGTTGGTGTGTGTTTGTGGTTAAGACCGGCCTGCAGCAGCACTGCTCTGTAGCTTCAACCCGCCGGTCTTAAACCCATCCGTCTGCAGCACTAACACACACGTGTCTGTCTGTCTGTCTGTCTTCTCCTTTCTACTCTTTCACTGTAGTTTCCTTCTTTTCTTCCCACTTTTCTACTTTCTTTCACTACATTTTTGCTTTCTCGTGTCTGTCTCCTCTCTCTGTCTTTTCACACCTTTTCCACCTTTATCCTCCTTCCTGTCCTGGCTGGGCGCCGCCACCGAACCCCGACCCCAGACCCCAACTTCAGCCTTGACCTCTCTGGTGACTCCCCAGTTCCCAATGACCCAAATGACCCCGTGACCCCGCTGACCCCAGAGGAGATACAGCAAATTCTGTGGCGGGAGGAAACGGAGCACCGCGAGGAGGAGGAGCGCCTGAGGAGGAAAGACGAGGCCAGGAAGAAGAGGAGGAAGCAGAGGAAGGAGCAAGAGGAGAGGCAGAGGAAAATAGTGGAGGAGAAGAGGAGGGAGGAGGAGGAGGTGCTCAGGCGACAGGCAGAGAAGGAGGCGGAAGAATGGAGGAGGCAAATTGAGGAGGAGCAAAGGAGAAGACAAGAGGAGGAAGAAGACTGGAAGCAAAAGGAGGAAGCAGAGAAGGAGGCAAGAGAGAGAGAGAGGAAGCTGGAGGAGGAAAGGAGGAAGCAGGAGGAGATACTGAGGGAGGAACTGCTGGCTCTGGTGAAGCAGGAGGAGGGAGAGCAGCAGGAGGAAACAGAGGAGGTGTGGCTCAGAGGAGACGTGTTTCAGATGCCCCCGAAAGAACCCGAGGAGCCCGAGGAGCCAGACTTCCTCCTTCCTCCAATCCCAATTCCTCCCGCTTCGTCAGATGAGCTGAAGGAGGTGGAACCGGAGGAGATGGAGGAGGGAGAGAAGGAGGGAGAGGAGGAGGGAGAGGAGGAGGTACTGGATAGAGAGGGGCTCCCACCGGGCTGCGACATCTCCGACGTCACTATGACATGTGAAAACGGCAAACTGACTTATTTCCCTGCTCTGACCATCCCTGAGCTCAAATCTCTCAGTCTGGAGGGTGAGTCCACACAAAAACACTAAGACCCACAAATCCACGGCACTACAACATTAACACGGGCAGCAAAGACGTTAAGAGTTAACCCCAACCATACCCACCGCCTCATTATTCTTCCACATAACGATGCTACATAAAGGGAAAATAAATTCCCACGTAATGGTTTTCTTAGACGTGAGGGAACCCTGCGTGACCCGTGGCACAAACTGAGGAGGCTTTTATATAAACAACTCTCTTAACACACACCACATAAGATGACAACAACAGCTGTTGAACAGGTCCAACTGAAACTAATCCGATTTGCAGGAAACAACATCAGCAGCATCCCAGCGGCGGCCTTTAATGGGATCCCTAACCTGGAATGGGTCAACCTGAAGAAAAATAAACTCACCTCTGCTGGCATTGACGCTAAAGCCTTCAGAGTAAGATGAACCACTGCAGCCCGTCTTGTTTCCCAGCTGCCCGTCTCATATAGTGTTTTGGCAGCATTGCTCCCTTGAAGCTTGTGAAAATGATTTGAAAATAGGTGTGCTGGACAGCTACACTGTACAATCAACAGCAGATTCACTGACTCCTATAAAGTCTCCCATTAAAATTAATTAAGAAATCTACCTACAAAAAGATTTTCAGAGTAAATGTGTGTGGACCGTCCATTTTACACACAGACATACTAACTTTAGCACAAATTACAATGAAATGTTTGCCAATGGCACCTTCGTGTGTCGCTTTTGTGTCACAGGGTCTGAAGATGCTAAAACGTCTCTACCTGGACGGGAACCTTCTCGATGTTGTGCCTTCTGGCCTCCCCCCGACCCTCCAGGAGCTGAAGATCAACGAGAACAAACTGGGAGAAGTCGATGAAAAGAGCTTCCAAGGTGCTCCAGTGCTAGTCGACTTTAATGTTTAATGTCAATTAAATCAGCGATTCGTCATTTATTAACTTAGATGTGTTTAGTTTTTCTTTCCTTCATCCAAGTTCCTTTTGCCTCATTTTTATATATTGTATGAAAGTATAATGTCTCCAGAGACTCTCATTCCTTCATAGTAGTATCGACTTATTTAAAGACTTTTGAAGACGGTTCCCCTCTCAGCTGAAAATCAGGTCTGAAAAAAAAAACGTTTTAAAACACTGATAGAGGAATAAAACATACAGAGAGGTTTCCAATATCTGAAAAGTGAGCTTGCTTTAATAGTAATTTTCTTCTTTCTTTTTAATCTCAGACCTGAGCGACCTGGTGATTCTGGAATTGGAAGCAAACCTGCTGAGCGAGGGAAACGTAAATCCTAAAGCCTTCACTCCGTTAATCCAGCTCTCCTACCTCAGACTGGGGAGAAACCACTTCCGCACCATACCACAGGGGCTCCCCAGGTCACTGCTGGTAGGAAACCAGACCTGCTTACACAACTGTTTTCCTCCATCCTCACAACCAGATCCATCAGACAGGATATATTGAGGCTCGGGCCACAATGAATACTCTTAATAAAGTTAAAAGTGGTTTGATGTGACTGTGTTTAGCAGCGAATTCCACACTGAACACAGCTGGTGGCAAACTGTTATGTACAGGAAACTTCAATAACGGCTTCACTAAACCTGCTGATTACATAAGTATGCCGGAAGAGAAGCCCTCCGAGCACCTGGATGCTTTCCACAGTTGCTGATGAATCAGGTTTTTTGTAGGTCTTGCGTTTAAACCGTATGTCTACCTGTGGGAAACAAGGTAGCCCATAACATAATTATAGTTCTGGTTAACCACAAAGACTTACAGAACATCAGTGGTTAGATCAAGCTTAAAACCTTCGTTTTACAATATTGGAGAGGTGCGACACACACACACAACGACACATACACACACACTCCAAACCTTTTTCTTGCATTTGTTGAGTGGTTATGGTTTTCTACTTCGCTGTGTGTGAACCCAGGATGGTTGGAAGATTGTGGAGGACTGTATCTGCCTGGCGGTCGTACCTCTGGCTGCATGCGGATGTGATTTGGATGTCAGTTTTTTAACCAGAAACACCCTTTGATGAACAAACATAATTGCATTTTTCCAGTTGATTAAAGCTTTCATAACTGAAAATTCCCCACAAACCGCAGAAAAAAATTTGCCAAGAAATCTGAAGAAAACACATCCAGTTAACAGCGGTGAAGATGATAAAAGACACACGACAGCTTTGACTCTGAACGCCACTGATTGCTTAAATAAACAACATTAATCCAGTTTCATCCAGACGAGGCCAAACATTCGCTTGTTTTTTTTTCTGTTCCCTTTTCAGGAGTTGCATCTGGAGAACAACCTGATCGAAGAGATCTCAGAGGCCGTTTTTAATCAGACGGTGAACCTGAATGTTGTTTCTCTGAGACACAACAAGTTGGACGAGACCAGGATCGCACCTTTGGCCTGGATCAACCACAGGTATTACAGATTAGATTAACCAGACTGATGGGGCAAAGTAATGATTTTACCCTCCAGGAGTGTGTATCAGTGGTTATGCCAGCTGTAGTTTGCATCTTCTCAAGCTACTTTTCGCATTAAAAAAAAATTAAAAAAAAAATCAACTGACTTTGCTTCCACTTCCATTTGTTTGAAAATCTTTACTCCTCCTGTGCAGAAATCTGGAGTCCATCGACCTTTCACACAACGACCTGTACCTGGTTCCCTCCTACCTGCCCAGATCTCTGGTCCACTTGGTGTTGGTGGGAAACAACATTGAAAGGATACCCGGTAGGTGGGATGTGCTGAGGCGTGCATTTTCCAGAGCCTAATGAAACGTAACGTACGGTATTTGAAGCCACGTGCTGCTTTTGTTTCCATCTCCCTCTGCATGCTACGAGCTCAAATCATCAAACTTAATTGCTCATAAAGTGGTACTAGAGGTAGATTTAAGTAGTGCGTTGACATGCAAGTTGTACTTACGACTGAGAAAGTGGGGTTTCTCTGAAGGAAGGCTTCTCACTCAGAGATAAAAAAAAACACATGTGCCAGCAAAAGCAAATATAAGTGAAATATAAGTGTCAGTCAAAATCTAGTCTTAAAAACAATATGCTTGAAACTAAAATACAGATTTAAATTAAAGTCGTTTACATAAATAGAGCTGACACCAGAAGACTGTTAGGAATGATTTCATATCTGGGAGAAGACAGAGGAAATGGAAAGCGAGTGTGATCATGGAGGTGGGAACTCTAAATGTTTTTTTGTGGGACAATCTGTAGGGTTGGTTTATTACAGATTGCAGCATTAAAATAAAAAAAAACTACGAGATATCATATTTGCTTCTATGGAATTTCTAAAACTTCCCACTTTTCCTGTGGGAACTTTCAAGCTTTAAATTGAAAGCTTAACCACCCCACCAGTTACTCATAAACGCGTGATCCTAATCCAGGTAGCGGGATTAACCAAAACAATGATATGTGGTTTGATGCACTGACATTTTAAGCTGTGTCTTGGTTTTACTTAAGTACATGTTACATGATCTTTCATAGGCTACGTCTTTGCCCACATGGACCCTGGATTAGAATACCTCTACCTATCCTACAACAAACTGGACGGCGAGGGAATCGAACCCGAGTCCTTCTTTGGCTCCTACAACTCCATGGTGGAACTGTGTTTGGACCACAATCAGCTGGTGGCTGTTCCTTCAGGCATCAATGAGATGACCAGCCTGCACTTTCTCAGACTCAACAACAACAGGATCAGGTATGAAGTCACCATTCATCCATGGATTTATTCACACGGAAATTGTGTTTCTCTCATTAGAGCCGAGTCACACGGGATTTTAGGAGGGCATTTCACTAAATCACAACAGCTGCTGGTAAGAAGCTTTTGAAAGCTTCAGTAAGTCACTATATGCAGCCTGTTACACTTGTTGCCCTGCAACTTAAGTCACTGTATAAATAATATTAGTATTTTTAATTGCCACGGGACATAAGTAAAACTTATAGAAAACGTGTTTAATTAGCTCCTGATCTCCCGACACCTCTAACCATTATCCCCTCTTGTCAATGTTTAACTAATTTGTCCACCACATATACATCCTGTCTAATTTTGGAAAGGTCACCAGTCAATTAAAGAATGCAAAAGCTGAATTTTCATATGGTCAAGTTATTATGAAATAGTAGTAAAGACAAAGAAGGTGTGAGCTGAACAACTGCTGGACTGTTGTTTGTGATTTTCTGTGAAACTTCTGAAGTCTGGATCAAATCAGTCTGATAAGAATGGCGTTGCCATAGAGATGAGACCAATTTACTAAACAGGTCATAACTTGTAAATAACATAACTTTCACATGTGCCTTGTAAACATAAATGTTTGGTAATTTTTGATGTTGTTGTATGATAAAGTGTCGCCTTGTTTATATGCCTCGTTGAAACCTCCACTGAAGCATCACCAGCAGTAAGAAGGGCAACACAAGGAGATAAACAACCCCGGTGATTAAAGACAGACACAAAACAAAAAGAGCTACAAAGGCTGCACAGCAGCGTCGGGTCTGACCAGACGACTGACTCACTCGTCACACGCAGCCAGACAGCATTAAGCAGAAAAGTTCACTGGACGGAGAGTTGTCTTGGCGACAGGAAACAAAACACGTCGATTCCAGTTTCCACCTGGGAGTCACCCTGAATCACCTCATTACACACGGTTTCTCTCAAGTTCACCAACTGCACACAGGCCGTCCAGGTTGTGACAGCTTGTTTTAGACGAAAGCAACATTATGGTGTCGACACGTAATCACTGCAAGTGGGAAAGTACGAACCGGCTCCAAGACACCGGTGACCATTTTAATGAATGTGCTGCTCTCGAGTGCACGGTGATAACCTCAGCAGGAATGTCTAAATGGCAAACACACCTCAAATAGAATTTAAAAAAAAATAATGTTGTGAGAAAAGTTAAGGTCTGTTTTAGGCCGCGTTTACACGACAACGTTTTCAAGTGAAAACGGAAATCTTTCGTCTGTTCGGAGCCACTGAAAACAAAACTTTTTGACAACGCTCCGACTTGGTCTGCTTCTTAACGAGGGAAAACAATCCGTTTTGAAATCACTGCTACTGCACATGTGCACCACGGCCATAGTCCATAGTTATTCTGCACATGCTCAGTAGATGGACAATAGGAACAATATTTCCCAGTAAATATTCTCCTGAGATTAGTTTTATTATTCAGGGTCATCGTAATAACAATCTAACTACTCTGTTGGATTGTTTATATAGTGTGTGGTTTTTTTTTTTGTGTGTGTTTCACGCATGTGTGTGTGGTTTCATTACAAAAATGAATAAAGTGTCAACGCATTGCCTGGCATGCTAACGCTTCAGTGTTTCTGCCGTTGCCGCGTAAAAATGGTTTTAAAATGGTTTCAAAATGTTACCATGTAAATGGAAAAACTTTTGCAAACGCAAAAAAGGACTTTAATCAAAGATGCAGCATCCAGAATGTCAGTTGTAGGCAAAAATGTCATTACTAAACTTTAGTGATTAACCCCACCTACCCCCTATTAGAAATGTTGTTTTTTTAAGTCAAAGCTTAGGAGAGATTTGAATATACTGTATTTGTAAGCAGTTGTATACATCAAATTTCTTCATAAAGTTTTGGGGCATTATTCTCCACATGAAGAAAAAAAAAAAAATAAAAACGTGTAGAGAAAATAAAACAGTACCCAGTACCCTTCCCAAGGGAACGTCACATTCCCAGTAGGTCTGGATTTAAAATGTGCCGGTTGGGGGTTGTGGTTTTTGACATACACCAAGTCTCCTTCGCAGATACACTTTTACACTGTGAAGTAATCGATGACAACAGAACCCTGATCAATTCCACTAAGCTAGTTGATTATGTACTTGCTGTCCGACAGAAATGCGACGATTCCACTTGCTGTGAAATTAAACCCTTTGTGACCTTCTCAAGCTTAACCTGACACCATCATGTCAAACCTGCAGTGCAGGATTCCAGGATCACATGATAATCTCTAACCCGGTGTGTCTTTCAGGAGTGTACCGGATGAAAGTATCTGTGACCCAAACCACAGCGGGGACTCCACTCTGGTCGCGCTGAGGCTGGAAAACAACTACATTGATCCCAGGAAGGTCTCACCGGCCGCCTTCTCATGTGTGCGCTCTTCCTCCAGCGTGGTCATAAAACCCCAGAAAACTGAAGCCGTGAAATCCAGAACCTAAACAGACGCTTGTTTGAACCACCAACAGGGTAATATTTTGATTTAAAAACATTTTTCTGCCAATAGGTGTCAAATTTAAAAGTTCCCCTCGCCATCTTACTCTGACGTTGTATTATTAAATTGCTCATATAAAAATCTAATTATAAATTACGATTGAATAAAAAAAAAAAAAAAAGCTTGTTAACATATGACGTACGGGTTGAACATGAAATAAAGAACTGTTAAAACAGTTACAGCAAATGTAATATGACTTATGGGAAAAGTGTTGCCCTGTGTTGGATTCAATCCTCGGAGCTATGAGTAATATTTTCTTCTTCGTCGCTCCTCGAACATCGTTTTAAAGTCTGGTAGGTCGGCCCTCCGCAAAAGCGGGACGGTGACAGAGCTCCTTAAAACCCTCACAATCAAACACATCTGTCTGCTTCAGAGAAACTCTGTTTAATGGAAAGAATTCCTGCGCCGTACACAGTAAACTGAAAACGCTAATAAAGAAATGGAAAGAATTCTGTGAAGTGAGACCACAAGGCCAGCACATTATTTTTAACGGCTTCAGCACCTTCACATGCCCTCTGTCAGCTCCATTTCTCCTAAAGACTGCGTTCATAAGAGCTTGGACAGGAAGGAGAGCCGCGAGCTCTTCGTCTTGGAGAAAGAGGGCGAAGGATCAAGTTAAAGGAAGTGCTGCACCTTTTCGTCCTTTATGTGCATAATCTTAAGTGAAAAAGCAGAGACAAGGCTGTAAAGCTTTTGTGATCCAAATGAGCTCGATAACAGTTTGACACCAGGATTAAAAAGAGGATTTACCGTCCTGCACCGCGTTTCTAACTCCTGACAGTATGATATAATGATCATTATAGTCGTTGAAAAAGTAAAAACAAAACTGCTTTGGTGAAACGACAGCATCCTCATCAGGTCAACGCCACCAGCAGAAAATCCTCAAGTGCAGCTACCCCTTCCAGGTTTCACTCATTTCATTAATGAGGAACAGGAACGACGGGAGCTGCTCAGTTTGGCCCAAACAGTCATAACCTTTGGCATTACAATAAGAGAAAATGCAACAACGAAAGATTCCACAACGTCTTACCGATTAAGAAGTGCTTAAAGGAGGCCAACTCAAATAACCACCAAAGGATAAACGACTGGTGCTCTATGATGGCGTGCAGAACCTGAAGTATTTGTATAAATATCACGACAATCAAGCGTGACTGTAAAATAAACAATTCTTGTAAAATCAGATTTGCCTGGGGAATCGTTCATTGTTTGCAAAGTGCAGGAATTTTTCAACAGTCAAAACAAAGGTCACAGGTGGATTTGTCTAGAGTATTCCCATGGTTTAATAATCCCAAATTATTTCCTTTTTGACGGTGTATTCGGATTATATTAGAGTATTTCAATCCATTAAGGAGATGTTTTTCTTATAGGCTTTTATTTATAACTTTGATGCTTTAAGCCATTGAAAATTACACCTGAATAGTCAACAGGCTGGATGGAGGCTATTTTAACTAACGTCGTGTTGTATACCTCAACAGCTCTTTTAATTTTAGTGGATCACAAAATCTTGGTTTTCAACAATAAGTCGCCTATAAATACTGGGAATCTTCCTTTGTCCTGTAAACACCCGACGTCTCGACAGATTTGCGTCTGCCCCCAAAAATCAAATGAAAACATTAAAAAATAAAGAGGGAAATTTTATGCTCAGTGTCCGTTCCACTTCAGTTTATGTTGAAAGCTTCCATAACAGAACGGATGTTAAACAGAGGAGAATGTTATTTTGCAGTGTATGATTGTGACTCTCCTGTACAGACGCCAGATTTGATAGTTTGATCCACCGATGAGTTTATTGGGATCAGAGGATGTTCTGTATGAAGGAAAAAAACTGTTACTGATTAAACAACAACCCTGCCAATGAAATCTCATCAACCTCCAGAGGTATTTTCTTCTGTCGTTGCACGATTCGATCAGTTCTTCTTTTTTCGACGAAAAAAAAACAACACAAAAATCGCGAATGTGATTAAATTACAAATCCTTGGCTGCGCTTCAACTTTCCACACGTGAATAAAGAAAGTGTTACTGCTGCTTGTAGTAACTATTATATATTGAACCAGGGACAATGTGGATGCTCCCAGAGAACATACAGGCTATACCTTTAATGTGCAGAGCACTGACTGGACTTTTCCCAACTATTTCCATTCGAGTCATATTGCTTTATTTGTAATACCAGATAAATGTTTTGTTGTGATGATGTCCTTCACTTTGCTCTTGGCTGGCCAATATGTTTAAATTATACGATGATCTGTTGGATGTATAAACACCATTTACCACTTTTAAAACACTTTGTTATGATGCACAATATAAATAAACTTCATTATGTCAACGTGGTTGCCTGATTTATTTCAGTCTGACATTCAGGATTTTCTCTGCTGGTCACCCTCTGGGAAAAACTAATGGTGGCAGAAACACTCTTGGCAGGAATGTTTAATGCATGTAAGTGTAAAACATATTTTACACAGACTATACACTGAACAAATGATTCCTCTCGTAAACTTTCTGGACCAAAACCCGACGCTGATCCAAGAAAGTTTTTCAGCAACGCGTTTGTGACTGACTGTTAATGTGAAATTATTTCACAAAATCCAAAACATACATCAAGTACTTCATATTTAAAGTACATCTTTACAAAAAACTAAAATGTCACATTCAAGAGTGTTTAGGAGATGACAACAAGATTTTATACCAAACTTCTCATTTAGAGAAACATTTAAGCTCTCCATAGTGACATACAGTATATGTGGCTCGTCAGTTTCACACATAACAAATAATTTTAATGGTTTATTGTATATATAAGTTACAAAGATTTACTCACTTTAAATAGTTGAAAAAGGGTAGAGAATTTCTTTTTTTTTTTAAACGTACCAAAAATTCCAGTTAATAATAAAATGTATTATCATTATTACATTATTGATTGTTCCATCCGTATACAATGCAGCAATCCCCCACTAGTTGTCACTAGAGAGCCAGTAGACTTTTCAGTAGAGTTTTCAAAAATACTGGTGGGAAGTTTGAGGTAATTTTATCTCAAAAAAAGAAAACAAGGTGGCATTTTGTATGTGTCAGGGAAAAAATAAATAAAAAATCATATAGTCACTCCACAGAAGACATGCACAACCACGTGTGAGACTGCCTCGTCTTAAATATATATATATATATATATATATATATATATATATATATATATATATATATATATATAGAAAATAAATAAACCGTAAATTGTAATCTTTTTTTTTTTTTTTACTGTATTTAGTGCAGGGGTGAGTCAAACCTCTGAAAAACAGGCTACACAGATACACCTTGATACTGAGTATTCAGTCTCACACTTTCCTGTTATCAAATCAACACCTCGAGTCTTCAGGAGGAAAAGTCGCCATGATGAGCATCACAGAGGGAGACATGATAAAATGAAGTGTTATTAGCAACGTGTGTCTTCAAGCCCCGATGCAGTGAAAAGCTATAATTATCAAAGCTGGAAAAGTCAACATAATCATATTTTCCTTTCAAACTGAGGTTGCAGATCATTTGCAGCAGTTATGGACATTTAAAGATCGACTGGAACAGAAACACCAAAACGTGAAAAGAAAAGAAAAGAAAAAAGAAAAAACCTTCAGCTTCTGTTGGGGTAAGACCAGTTGGAAGTAATGGATAGTTATATGTAGACAAAACCAATCTAAAAGTTCCAGAAAGCTTAACAACAATAAAAACCAAGAATCAGATAAGTGTGGTGAGTTTGGAGATTCTGACTATTGTCAACAACTTTCTTTTTCTTTTTTAAATAGAGGTTTCAAGATGAAGAAGTTTTCCATGAGAGAAGACAAAGTTCTTCTCATCTGCCAACAAAGAAACAGCTGCTTTGTTCATCAGTTTTAAAAAGGGAAGACGTGTAGAGAACAATCTAATACTCATTACTCGCATGACCCCGACAGCAGGAGCGAATCACATCGTCAGCGATTTCATCACAGAAAAGTAATGCACATTTAGACGGATCTCTATTCGGCTCGATTCAGAATGATTTACATCTGACACAGAGAAACCTCACTGTATCTGTGAAACCAGGTGCAACTGATCAACCTGTGAAAATTGAAGCTTGTCTAAACGACCAAAAAGCCTGAATGAGCTGTAATTTCCTGCTCTTGAACTCAGGGATGACATGTTTGTCCCCAATGCAACTAAGAGACAAATGATGTTAAGATCCAGTTCCACGACTTTTCCTTCGACTCCCACATTAAACAAGTCATTGTAACAGGCACAACGAAATTGTAAGGTGCAGTTCTCCTAAAGTGCCGTGATAAAAAATAAAGTATAAAAGAATGCGCTCACTAAAAACTAACTGCACAATATAAATAAATAAATAGACAAAATATCAACCAGTGTAAAAAAAACAACTGTCTCATAACAAGGGATAGACAACGCCAGTCAAACATTATTAAGTGCAACAATGGCTTCTGCATAGAAACTGTTTCTTCGTCTGTTTGTTTTGGCCTTTAATGTCCTGGAACGTCTGCCAGAAGCTAATTGTTTAAAAAGTGCAAATCCGGGATGAGTTGGGTCCTTGAGTATCTGCTGAGCTTTTCTGAGGCAGTGGGAACTGTAGAGATCCTCCAGGGATGGAAGGGGGCAGCTGGTGATCTTCTGGGCTGTGGTGATGATTTTCTGGAGCCGTTTCCTGTTTGCTGCTGTGCAGCTGGAAAACCTCACACAGATACAGTAAGTAAGAATGCTCAGTATGGAGCATTGATAAAAGGACACTCACAGGTCCTGTCTGAGGTCGTTGTGTCTCAGTATCCTCAGAGAGTAAAGTCTCTGCAGTGCCTTCCTGATGATGGCTGTAGCGTTGGCGCTCCAGGTCAGGTCATCCTCTATGTGCACGCTCAGGAATCGGCAACTGGAGACCCTCTCCACACATTCCCCGCCGATGAACAGGGGCGGAGTATCTGTTTTCTACGATGATCTCCTTCTGTTCTCCATGCACCACGCACCAAGCAGACAGCCTCTCCACCTCGTCCCAGTATGCAGCGTCATCCCCTCCTGAGATGAGCCCCACCACGCTTGTATCATCAGCAAACTTTAATTGATCGAATTCAAAAAATTCTTATTGAGCGCATTCTTTAATACTTTATTTTTTGTAACAGCACTTTAGGAGGACTGCACCTTACAACTTCGTTGTGCCTGTTACAATGACAATAAAGACATTCTATTCTTTTCTATCTATATTATATTTATATATAATACATCTTAAATATAAATATAATTCCAATTAATGAAATAAATATAATCCAATTTTTTTTAGATTTTAATAAAATTTTTAAAAATTATTTTATTTTGGAAGTTTTTTTTAAATCTACTCCCAAAACTTTTTATTTTCTATGTGACCCTTACTGCATTTCCCACATTCAAAGCTTAAATCCTGTGTTTGTATTTATGGAGCCATGTGTGAGGATGAGGAGGGTGAACACTGGTTTGTTGTGTGGGCTCTCATGGTAACACCCTCAGAAGCAGCAGCAGCAGGTAACAGTGAGTCTCGGGTCGCAATTCTTTAAAAATGTTTCCTGGCTAGAACGGCTTTCCTGAGCCACTAAAGCAACAACATGCACTGAGGCTACTTTCTGGCACCGTCGCCCTCGCAACTTGCCCCACTTACTTCAGGCTTTACTGGATGGAGGAAATTCTCCTTAACGTAAGAACATAGGAGCTCCAAGCGGTCTAGAGCCACTGCAGACGTCTGACGGCTTGGAAAGTATGAAATCCTTCAAGGAGAGAGACATCCTGACCACCTCGCCATCAGGAACGCAGACCATCTTCCATCAGGAAATAATCTCTAACATTTAATTGGCAGTTTGAACACGGTCATTCCAACAACTACGCCATCGATTTTTCAATTTTGTTTTCTCTCTCTCTCGCTCTCTATATCCACAAACCAATTTCCTACTGTTGAAGCTACTGAATCAAACGTCTGTGTGGCGGACCAGCCAGCTGAGAGGCATGAGGTGTTCATGACAAGACCTCTCAGGGCAGAAATCGACAGACACAACTGACCAGGGCCACCAGCTAGACTCATGTTGAGAGAAGCATTGTGTAATAAGACACATTGTGAGGCCATTGGTCTTTAGAGAAACAAAGCATGCGTGTGCCGTCACAGGGCGGAGGGATGAAAACTCACAACCAGGTTCACATCAGGGTCCAATCAGATCTTTAACATGATATTCTTGAATTGAAATACTTTTCAACTCTAGGGTGTTAATCTTTCAAGACTTACTTTCCATATTCAAGACAGTTCAAATTGAAGGACAAACATTATACAGTTATTTATATATATATATATATATATATATATATATATATATATATATATATATATAAATAACTGTATAACGGACATATCACATCTTTAAAAACTATAAATTCTCCAGCATTTTTGTAAAAGCTTGTAAAAGATGCTGCTCCAGTCTCGTCACCGTCGAGTTCTACTGTCCTTCATTATGTGAATTAACAGACACCAATGGTCTCCATGTTTTCTGTTCCCGACTACGATAAGTGAAGAGGTTTAAAAATAGGGTGAGCTGGCCGATGAAGAGTTAAACTGAAATTCTGGCTTCTCACCAGGGTATTGTTTCAGCACACAGTTATGAGGCGGTGATTATGAGGAGCTGGAAACTGAGTCTGAGGTTTTTCTGTTGGAAAACCATAAATGCAGACTCGCTTACATATCAGTCAGCAGCAGCCTGCAGAGAATTCAGCTTTTCAGAAGCACCACGCCGTTTGTTCTGTTCACTGCTGGTGAAGTGCTGCTTGTTTCTCAGGTTGAAAATTCAAATTAAGAGCCCAATCTTTAATAATACTCAAGTATTTTGTAAGTGGTAACTTATGTTATGACCCCCATTTCAGGATGTCGAGGGGACAGTGAACTCTAAAACAACAGAAAGATTTTTTTCACTAAAAAAGTTGAAAATAAAAGGAGAGGGCTGAACCTCCCTGAGTGAAACGTACACAAAAACAAAAGGAAAGAGCAACCGAACCAGCTTTTCTTTTCTTTCTTTTTTAACCAAACTATGAATCAGAAAGTTTATTCCAGAACAAAGAACTATCGAATACAATAAAACCGGCTTCTATCAAAGTTGCAGGGCAAACCAACGCCACAGCACAGCGGCCTCAGCGGCAGCCCAGTCAGCACAATGGATGCTTTTGACCAGGCTCATCATTCAGGTGTGATTTGTGGGATTGTGCTAAAAGTAGAGGACATCGTGGAAAAGACAAGCAGGGATAACGTCACACGTACCAATTGAAATTTGAGAGCCACTAACTAACTATAGAAGCGCAGCTTTAGGCTATGGGAGACACTGGGAGTGTTGACAATGCGAACAAATCCAAATCCAAAAGAGAAAACAAAAACGTAAAGGTGAAATTAGAAATGCCCAACAGAGAGCTGAATTTAAAAAGATTAAATTAAATTAAAAAAAGCTAAAAAGTTAACTATCAGGGTGAGCTCAGGTCATGCTGCTCCACTTTCTTAGTTTGGATGCTGTCGGTTTAGACACCGGACTACATCTCTCTTACTACCTCCATTACTTGGAGTCTCTCCCTCATTAATTTCTCTCTGTTTACTTATATGATGTTTTCTCTTTACAGTCTTCTAACCTCTGCCTCTTCTTTTCCTTATGTTCGGTCCCTTGAGATCATGACGCCGCAGTTGATGGTATACAAATGAAACTGAATTAAAAAGTTTTCCACCAGGCTGTAGTCGGTCACATTAACTTGTTTCAAAGAGATGTTTTTTAACTGTTGTTTGACATTTAATCAGTCAAATGCTCTTTTATTTAACCATAAATTCCTCACTCAGAATAAAGCTTTCAAAAGGGCGTCCAGACCTCAATGAGGTTATAATGAATTAGCGTGCCTTAACCTTATGTGTGTACGTTTAACGAGTCACAGCATTGCAGCTCTCACTTTCTGAGGCATGTGTGAAACAGCACATCTTCAACCTCCAGAATCCGGCAGATAACAGACCATTTGAGCTCAGAGGGAAGAACTGACCCCGGGGATGAAGATTCAGTTAGTATTTTTAAATAGTTTTGTACAAAACAAATACAAATAAAACAGAATGAAGTCTCTCTGGGTATTCCGAGAGCTCTGTACGGTGAACATGAAAGAGCTCCGCCGGTCCCGCATTAATTAGATGATCATTCAAACAGATCTGTGATGACTCGGAAAATCTGAATTTCCCACTGAGGAGATGCACTGAAAAACCAAAACACAGACCCCATCCCACTCCGGTCCAAACCAGGGCATATTTGGATGGTCTGCCTCTGCCATAAGGTTTGCTGTTCCAGCTCAGCTCAGCAGAAAATGCCAGTACTGAATGGAAAAAGGAATTGTATAACACTCAAACCCCAGAGGGAGCGAGCTCCTGTTAGCTTTTCCATTCTTGGGAGGTATTTCTCATTTCTGCCCCAAAGTATAAAAGCTGAAGGATTTCCTGTTGTGCCTTGTTAAAACACACCATGCAGAGCAAAACACACCCTGGATGTGAATTTAATCTTTCTTCTCTGTTTACACTTTCTAAATCCATAAGGAAGACAGTGATTCTGATGCTCTTCTCTCTTACCGTGACGCGACCATGTACAACCGACTCACCGTTCTGGCAAACGGCCCCGAGCTCACATCGGGCGACGCGTTCCACTTTAACGCGATGAGAAATCTTCTCAAAACTGTTTCTTTAACCAGGACACACAAGGTCAACACGTAGGTGTGTGTTATGCAACAGATTTATTTGGGGGTTGATTTTATTCAGAAATGAAAGAAAAACAGGAAAAATATCTGTGAAGCACATCAGAACTTTAAGCTTCACTCCTACTGGGACACTTGTGGATAAGAGGTTATCTTAACTTTGAGGAGCACCAAATACATATAATAAATAATAAAATAAAGAGAATCTGGACGATTTGAGGTATTTGACGATCTTCGTGCCGTCAATTGAAAGCAGACATGATGAAGAGTTAGAAGAAGCCAAAAGTTCACACAATTCAAAAACTTTGGGCTGTTTAAGGTCCTACGACGTGGCCAACTTAGACATCCAAGAGTTACTATCGATGCTGAACATTATATAGAGGTTTTAGTCATATCAACATCTCTTTGAGGAAAAGCCTTGTATATTTCAACAAGGCAACACTCGGCCACACACTGAATCCTCCACAACCTTACAGCAACGTTTCAGCCACTGGGGGGGAAAAGGAATGTTGGTTCACTGTTTTGCATGAGGACACTTAAGCAGATATGCAAGTCGAAACTAAAATTTTTGGGACTGGAAGATGATCTGCTCCCAGCCAGATAACAAGTTTCTCCTTTTGTTGGTGTCTCCACTTCCCAGACTGATGTTGAAGAAGATGGATGAAGTGTTTAACATCTGATATGTTATCCAGGCACGATTGTTTCAAATGTGGATTAATGTGATTTATAAATCATTGGTTTCAATTACATTTAGTTTTTTTGGGGGGCAATTTACACATTTTCCCAATTTGGAAACATGTTTTTTGTTATTTTTTTCCCCCCAGAAGCACCTTCAACCAACCTCCTCAAGTTCTCACCTGAAGCCTGCCAGGGTTTCCCTGCTGCTGTACACCTCCACTCCCCGCCAGGCCTCAGTGTAGCTGTGAAGGGAAGGGGAGGTGACAGACCCACCACTACATTCTATATAAAGACCTGAGCGTGCAGGAGTCTGAAACTAACGATCCTGGCATCTCTTCAAAGCACCCGATGAAACGCACATGACTAAGCACCCTAACAATGCCTCCTCAAATCCACAAGACGTACGGATGGTGTGATCACTCAGAGTCCAGAGCTTCTTCCTGAAACTGAACCTCTCACCCGAACAGAGGAGGTTTTCCATTGGAGGGGGTGTTCTGGGTCTGTTTTTTTGGGGGTTTTTTTTTTTTTGAAGAGGGAGGCTGATGCTGTTCTTCATTCACTGGGAATCTATTGACTGAGAGTCCAAGTCTTCCAGCTGGACCCTGCTGCTGCTGCTGCTCTGCTCACTGCGTGGGGTTTAAATCAGGACACAAAACACACCTGACGGCTGAGGTAGGACACACCCTGCACTTATCAACTCTAAAAGAGCTACTTCTTAACTAACATTTCAACTGTTTTACCTCTACTGCTGCTCAAAGTACTTTTTTGAACATTTAGAAAGTCTGATGGAATGAAAGGACTGTGATGATGATGATGCACAGTTCCTTGGCTTTTTATAAAACCCTGGGCTCTGTAATGTGTGACTTGCCTCGAGGTTCAGTTTGTTGATCTCGTTTGGGGGAAAAAATGCAAAGTAAATTTGCTTGGAGTCAAACAGTAAAACGGTGCAAACTGTCTGAATGAAAGTTCCAGAATAACTTTAATGATCTTTGATGAGCAAATGAACAAAAAAAATTTTCAAAATGTAATTATTATGATTAACTGTTGACTAAAGCTTGAAATGCTATTACTGAAAATCAACACACTGAAAATGGTCTTTAAAGTAAAATGAGATCATTTTCATTGCCCTACATTTTTATGAACTAATTCTTCAAGAAGACAAAAGTTTAATCCTGTCATATTTTGTTCTTAACTTTGCCCTTGTTAACACAGTATTATCTTTTCCTATTTCATTTTGTGTGTCAAACAAAGCTTCCTGTAAACCCTTCAAACTACAAAAAACTGATATCGGACAATACAATACAGTTACTTTGCCTCTTGTTTGGTGGTTTCATTAAAGTCAGATCTCCTCTGCTTCAAGTCTGAAGTGACACTTATTAGTTTTGAAGCTTTGATTTGACTTAGTGACAAGAAAACACAACAGCAGCAGAAATTACTTAAACAACATTTAAGTTGTAGAACACACAAGAGAGAGCGGAGAGTGGAGTAAAAAATTGAAAAAAAGAAAAGAAAGAAAGAAAGAATCTTTCTGGGTGCCGCAGAAGGGTCTGCGCTGAGCGGTATTTGCTGCCGCAGCAGGATGCTCGACCACCATC
Organism: Lipophrys pholis; assembly: GCF_963383615.2. NCBI lineage: Eukaryota > Metazoa > Chordata > Actinopteri > Blenniiformes > Blenniidae > Lipophrys > Lipophrys pholis. The sequence goes on along the minus strand of NC_137637.1, from coordinate 31,053,817 downwards.
AAATATTTGTGGGTGAACTGTACGTTGGGCTGAAGGGCTCAGCTTCCATTACAGATCAGTAGCGGCACGCAACCAGGCGATCGCAGCCACTCTGCTGGTTCCATGAATGTGTAACAGAGGAAGGCGTATAAATCATTCAGTGAATCGCCACATCTGCCAATAGGTGAGAGCTGGACAAACATTTACGTTGGCTCCAAGAACTCATTCCCAATCAAGGTTTTCAGACCTTCATGGAAACACCAATAGAAAAAAAAAGAAGAAAAAAAGAACAGGAGCACTTACTGAAAGTGATCCCTTCAGGGACTCTGCATGCCCTCTCACCACATACTGTTTTCTCCATGTATTCTTACATCAGGCAGCAAAAATGAAGCTGAACTCCTGTGTTGAAAAGTGTCTGGGAGGTGAAATCAGCACTGTGGTAAAGTCTATTTCACTCTCTAGGAAAACCAGCAGCAGGAGTTATTTGAGATGCTTTACTCTTCACCACAAATAAAAAGGAAGTTACTGCTTGGAGAGGGAGTCTCGTCTAAGTTTTGATCGCCTCCCTCAGTTAAGCCCGTCTCATTAATGCGATCAAGGCTGTATTATTGTGGTGTTGCCGTCACTCATTAGCTGATGACTGATCCGCTCGTTAAGTTAAGCTGAAGTTACATCAGCTGGTGAAAGGAAGACTCTGCTGTGGATGGACGCAGTTTTGAAAATAGTGTTTCAATGAAATGAGCAAACCGCCGACAATATAGGTGTTATAGACACAAGTTAGCATTTCTAAAGCCTCATTTACACGACAATGTGCCAAGTGAAGATGTTTTTGAATTTTCGTTTCAGAAAAGTTCCGCATTTACAAGGCAACGTTTTGAAAATGGAAGAAACGCTGTAGTTTTGATGTAGGGCCACTAGTAGGTGCTGTTGGTCATTTTTGTAATGAAACCAAATCCACATGCACGCAGAAAACAATACGCTTTAAACATTAACAATGAGAGTATTTACATTCGTATGGACACACGACCAAGTAGGATTGTTGTTACAGTGACTTTCAACTATAAAACTACCAAGAGAATATTTACTGCGAGTCATGACACGTGTGCATATGCAGAAGAACTATTTACTACCGTTTGGCGGGCAAGCGCAGTAGCAGCGTTTCAGAAAAGTTGTGTTTTCTCACGGAGACAGAGATGGAGTCGAAGCATTTTTCAAAAGTTCAGTGGATCCAAGCACCGATGCCGTGTACACGGACACCCATAACACAATGCAAGTTTTTTTCATTTGAAAAGTTGTAAACGAGGCCTGACATTGCTCTTGCAGTACTGTGAAAAAAGCCTCATGATATTGTCACCAAAAGTCATCTTGGAGGAGGATTCAGTTAATTTAGGAACAAACAGGCATTCTACACAAGAGAAGAAAATAAAGAAATAGTAACAAGTGTTCCAAATAACGCCAATGCTAAAAATAATATATGGCCACGGAAGCATGACAGAGGAAGACAGCAGCTCTACAACTGTTTTCATGTACAACTAAAGTAACAAGCTTTACTATTTCCATAACAGAAATCTGTCTGTGACGTGTTACTGCCAAAAGCAGAGCCGTTACAGTGGCATGACACAAAGTAATGCATTACTCACAACACTGCTAACCCCATGTGACCACAGTGTGCAACAAGCTGGGACCAATGGCTTTCTGTAAAAACTATATCGCTGTAGGTTAAAATGAATCTGAGCTCTCTGGAAGGTTAAAGAGCACAACTGTGTTGTTCTTGAAAGTTGTTATTGGCAGCGTGCAATCTGAGTATATATGGCTGATCGGTATTGATGGTTGACGTAAATCAGTCACACCAGAATAAATAACGAAAAAAAGTACTCAAGAGTATTACTTCAGCACTACATTGATACCCAGTAATAATAAACACAGACCTCCATAGAGCTACACACTGAGCTTACATGTTAATAATGCTAAAAAAGTAACCTTATATATGAATAATCAGAAAGCCTTTTTTTTTTCTTGTATCAACATGCATCGTCTTTTTTCCCAATATAGTTAGTAGGATGAGATTAAAGTTCTTTTCTTCTTGTCACCCTGAAAGAGGACCAGCCCTGAGGTCAGGCAACACCACTTTAAAACATAGCAGATGTTCATGTGAGGCTGTGTTTAAAAGGCACTGTGGGTTTGTGTTTTGGACAATGGGAGATTATTACACAATAAAGTAGGATTCACATGCCCAGTCTGCTTCCTAGAAACTGAGACTGCCCCAAGTGCCAAGTCTGGCTGGGGCCAGGTTTTCATTTATGCAGCATATCATTACCATTACAGTACGAATACCAGTGGAATTACTCATACATGAGGAACAAAATGAGCTGAGTAGTGTGTTCTGGGTTTCTCTTAATGCTGGGGGAAAATAAAAACCCACTGCTTGAAGAGATTATTTCCTCATTGTGTGCGTGCGTAATGGTGTATTCATTCCTAAATGTTCAGTTTTGACCTTCAGTTCAGGACACCTGGTAATTCAATGCGTTTGGCAGGGGATCGTTTGTTCTCAATAATGATTTAAACGTTTAAATGAAGCCAGAAATTTATTGGTAATTTCCTCCCAAGTGCACCAACTAGGAGTATCGCCAATAACACAATATGAAGAAATACATTATATACAAACATACATAAAGATGCAAAGCTTGAGAATATCTGTTATTTGAATAAACTCCAGCTGTAAGTGACAATAACACGAGGCTTTATCCACATTACATGAAATGTAGGCTTAAAAAAAACAAATTTTATTTTTCAAGTTTTGCTGATTTCATCTTCGGTTCATAAATCTGCTTCTTTCAAGAATTACTATGATTCAGATTATAGAGCATCTTCCTGTAACTCACTGATGTAATCTCAGTGACACTTAGAAAATCTGTCATAAATCAACATATGGGTTCTTACAAAGTGCACATTGTTATGACGGGCCTAACTCACTTCCAACCAAGAGTTGTTGCGTTCGACTTGCAATAACTAGTTAAGTAAGACCACTACTTCTGTAACCGGACACTTGCACAGAACCATTTCCATGACTCCGGTTTGAAAATGATCAAAGATCTCGCCAGTGACGTATACTAAAGGAAACAAAGCATCACGCACCTCGCCGCAGCATCAGAACACACTCCCGCCTGGTGACACGTGTGTCTTTTCCCACAGCTCTCCTGGGTTGCTCCTTGAGAAACCATGAGGGCGTTCCTCCTGCTCTGCCTACTGGCGCTAGGCAACGCCAAACCCTACCAGCCTATCAACGTCATGGACTTCATGAAAAACTATGACATCATGATGGCGGATTCGGATGACGATGATGACGACGACGACGACAACGATGATGACGATTACAACGACGAAGACGAGAACTGCCCCACTAATTGCCATTGCTCACCTGGAGTGGTGCAGTGCTCCGATCAAGGTGAGAACATCTTGGCACTAAAACGATATATATATATATATATATATATATATACACATGGGGCTCAGGCGGTAGATTGTGTTGTCATACAATCTAAAGTTTGGGCAAGGCGCTAATCCTCTGGTAGCACCAAATGGTGGTCAAGCGATTTGAAGTGTGTGTGAGTGTGGTTGTTGTTGGGTTTATCATGGATTCTCAGAATTTGAGGAGGCAGTAGATCTATGGGTAGAGGGAGGCTTTTCTGAGAAGAAATCCTGATTAATGCAGGTGACAAGAGAGTAAAACTATGATTGATTTCATGAGAACATCACTGAATTTGTTGTAGGTATAATGGAGACTAGTTTAAATCACAAGATATGATTCAAAAGCCACCAATGTAACAAAGGGACTCGAGCTGGAATATTCTTGCTATAAGGTAAGAGTGCTATCCTGATTTCTTCAAGCAAGACAGTGGCAGTGTTCTGTTCACAGCTGTCCTATTTGGTTATACCCAGACGAACCCTCTTGTGTCGCAGCATCAGACCCTGGTTACACGTCAACATTTCAAGTGAAAAAGCTTGGGTTTTGCTTTTCCGTTTAAGAAAAGTTTCGTTTAGACGGCAATCTTTGAAAAAACAACATCCATTCCCACAGAAATGGCAGAAACGCTCAAAACAATGTAGTTTTCCTGTAGATCCAGTAGTGGGTGCTGTTTTTATGTAATGAAATCATCTATGTAAGCAAACTGAAAACAGTACTTGACATTGAATTACCTTTAAACTTGGCCTCCAACCTCGGTCCTCGAATGCATCTGTCCTGCAGGGTTGAGCTCGCTCTCAGTTGCAACACACCTGATTGCAATGAGGGACTCGTTATTGGGCTTTTTCACAACCTTGGTGATGACGTCGTCATTAGATTCAGGTATGCTGAAGCAGGGAGAGAACTAAAACATGCAGGACAGGGGCCTTTGAGGACAAGCGTTGGAGACCCCTGTCTTTCTTCAACGTTTTGGCCCACTCAGCATGGGTTGCTTGTGAGAAATGAAATGTGTCTCCACATGCGATCCAGATGATGGTGAAGTCATTGCACACTTTATTAGAGAAGTGCTGTTCATTGTTATGAATGAATCCCTTTCACGTATGCGTAGTACAATTTACTACAGCTGCGGTGCGCAGGCGCATATTTAGCATTTCAGAAAACTTTTGAGTTTTCCTGTTTTCGCTGAGGCGGCGCTTTTCAAAAAGCTCCTGTTTCAGTGACCTCGAGCACCGTTGTGTAAATGGACCCTTCGAAACGCAAAGAAGGCTTTCCGTTTTCACTTGTGCGTTGTCGTGCTAATGGCGCCTCAGTGTGGTTCATTTGTAAATTAAAATCAAGTCTGGAAACAGGACACACTAAACTGGTGCATGTTTTAGGATCTCCCAGCCGAGGCACACCTGATTGCAGTGACTGGTTCATTACCACTGCACCGAAGACGCTCAGCATCCTACCAACAGAGTGGTATTGCGCTGCACAAATGGGAAATCCCTGCTTTTTTCACATCTTTATATGTTTTATGAGCTGTTTATGAGTTTACAGCTGGTAAAAATCCCACCATAATAATCCATAATGATGTGTGTTACATTTCACACCGCAGTGTGTGCTATGTCGAAGGATAAACATCAGAACAGCTGTTCAACAGGTGCGTTTATTAGACCATGTGATCCGATGCGAGAAATGTGAACATGAAAGTGAAGAAAACCGAACTTTGTTATCAACCAGACAAAGACACAGACAAACGTTTGAGTTTGCACTCCTATGAGCACACAATCAGAGGAGTCCAACATAAAATTGATCCGGCTCACATGGAAATACAATCCCAGGTAGGTCAGTGAGAACAATGCTGGTTTGTTTTTCACGCGGAGCGATAGTCTGCAAAAAGTGTTGGTATTTGGCTCAAATGAATCACTCTAAACAAACCTGTTGGAAACAGTGATCGGGATTGGCTATAAACTATGGAAATGATCTCATACCCAATAGTGAGACAGCTAGACTGTTTTATGGGAACAACCTTCAGAACCGCATTGAAGAAAGCATCAGTTGCATACATTACAGGGAGACAGCGACAGCCAATCTTATATGATAGTGTGCAGAGTAAGATCCTCGTTGCCAACATTCTTTTTTTTTTTCTTCTGCAGGGATTTACAGCCAAAGCTTTACCGAGATCACTTTGAAGGCAAACACATTGATCTCCACAGTGCCTGTACAGGGGGAGCCTGTGGGTTGAATGGAGGCCTACTGTATGTCTGTGGTGACAGTTTTATTGGAAGGTGGAAAAGTTCAGTCAACGCTCAGATTGTCGTGCAACTCGCAATAAAACAGACACGGGCCGTGTGACGAGAACAATGAAATATTTTACAGAAGCATAAATGCAAAGATAACGAGGAGTGAGATTATAAAAAAGTGACTATTTTGACTATTGAGTGACTATTTTCACCAGACTGTAGCAAACTCGGGTAAAGCAGTTCAGCAATACCAATGAAATTTGCCATTTATATAATCACTTAAGTTAGATGATTATGTTGTCTTTGTGCCTTCAGATTTATTCCTCCAAATAACAGTCCTCTTTGACTGTCAGTTGGTTAAATTGTTGATTGATCAAACCGTTCTTCTCTGTTTGAAATCCTGCCTCTGTTAATGGAAATCTAATTTGTTGTCATTCAGTCAGTCTTCTGTGATATGTACAGTATATAGCACATGATGAGATTGTGAAAATGACAACTGTGCAATATATTGTGAGGAGAAACAGGCGGTAAAACTCGGCACGGCTCAGACAAGAAGCAAAAAAAATAAAAAGAATTACCTGAAAACAAAGTCGTGAATTATGAGATCCAAAACATACAGGAGGACAAAAAGTGCTGGAGGCGATGCACACACAAGAAATACAAAGACACTCTGACTGCTGACTGGAGGCTGGCATGTTCTGACAAACACAGGGAGCGAGTGACAACCAGGCCAGAACAGAAAGTAAATAGATTTAAGGAACCATGACAACAAAACAGTAGGATTCATAATGGGCTGCGTCGGTAACAGGAAGCAGCACAAGAAGTGGATGAAAAAGATAAAATGAATAATATGAAAAAGCTCTATACAAGATGTGAATGATACATCCAAGACTTTGATGCATTATTTCTTTCAATACATGAAAAGGGAGTAAAAACATCCCCCCATGTCATCATATCAGGCCAGAACCGATGTTCTGTTCTGGACCATTTCCAGAAAAACCCACAAAAAAACTAAACAAAAAACAAGTCAAAACGTCACATTAACTTCTTGTCTTGTTAATCCAAACTTCTATAGTTTGAGACTTTGCTGTGTCAATTGACATTATGAGAGATGTGGTATTAATGTCGTTTTGTGGGGATTATCACCATCTGTATGCGTCAGTACATTTTATATAACTCACAGTTGTGACACAAGCCTTAATCAGAGATTTGGTGTTTTTTTTTTCTTACAGGTCTGATAGCTATCCCGGAGAAGATTCCTGAAGACACCGTGATGATTGATCTCCAAAACAATGACATCACTGATATCAAGGAGGACGACTTTAAAGGCCTGAGCAAGCTTTATGTAAGATAAACCTGAATATTTGGTACAACCCACAGGAAGCAATGCTGATGGAGCTGTATCAGTCTATACACGCACACACAACTTATTCAATTGGATAATTTAAACTACCTGTTTTCTCCCCATCAAGTAAAAGAGCTCATCATAGATTTTGCGTTTTTGTTTCAAACAACTTTTGAAAACGTTTACAAGGAAACAGCAGAAACATTGAAAACGAGGGAGTTCACATGTTAGACCACTAGTGGGTGCTGTTGGTTGTTTTTGTCATGAAACCAAGAGAACAATATGCTCTAAACATCAACAATGTTTATCTCAAAAAGTTGCGTTTTCACCCATTTACATGATGACAGAGTCGGAGCGTTTTCCAAAAGTTCCACCTTGGAAGCGGTTTAAAAAAAGTTGTGTTTTCAGTGGCTTGTAAACGTACTTTTAAAACGCGAAAGTTTTGCATTTTCACTTGAAATCGTTGTCACGCAATTGGGGCCTCAGTAGTGGCCTTCATTATGTTCAATAATTACAGAGAGTTTTCATTCAAGTCATTTAAGTACATCCATTATATTGGCCCAGGCTTCACCACTAGTTTTAACGTTTCCCAGACAGATGAGCACAAAGCTTTGAAAATAATTTCTAAAGGCTTGGGACAAAACAGCTGAATCAGCAGAAGCAGGTCAAGGGGATAAAGAGTCTGGAAAAAAATCTTTTTCTTGCAAACGGCAGAGTAGAATGACATCTCACGAGACACATTCAACTTTTGTACTGATGAGATCATCAGGAACCACAAACCATCAAAGCTATAACTTCTGCCATAAAACAGTGCGACTGACTTTTTGTAAAATTGACGTGAGTCTACTGAGTTGTGTGAGGAGAAAAAAATGAGCCGAGTGACTCGAGGACACTCTGTGATGATACCGGCATCACAAGACGTCTGACCCGAGCTGGTAGAGAATATCGTTTAATTCAGGTAATCTAAAAAAAATCTCCCTCTGAATGTGTGCCAGCATTATCTATAAGGTCGCTGTAGAGTGTGAAGACGGTTCAGCTCCTGGGTGGCGCACTGTGAACTTCACATCGTGTCCTCACGCTGAAATGACAGTGAGTCGATTTCCACTCAGCCGCAAAACAGTACGCATGGCTGACGCCTCATCACACCAACTAACTGAAGACGTCACTCCGCATGGAGCGTGACGGCAGCCAAATGGAGCGCTTGCTTCCATGTCAACAGTTCAAAGCCTGTTTGGTCTGTCGTTAAACAGACCCAGCCTGGTTTAGCTGCTAAAGTCGTCTGGTTAGAGTCTGAGGAAGATTACTATTTGGCTGAAAACGATTCCATTCATGACAGAGACGTACAATTACATACCTTTCTGATTGGATGAATAGCAAATAACAAAGTGGTATTGCCAATAGGTCGAGCTTGTAAAAGCCCCAGAGATGACTGTATTTAATTCTAATGCATATTACTAGTTTAAGGTGTCGCAGTGCTTGAAAATAAACACTGACCTGTAACTCCTCCCTCCATAAAAAAAAAACACCTCAATCTTATCTCAACAGATCTTTATAGTTATAGAATTGTTACTATTGCCCCTTAGTGAAGGGTGCAATAAACACACAAAATGGTTGTTTTGCAGTGTTTTCTCACACGAACCCCACACTCAGGAGCCATTTCATTAAGAACACAAGCCAATATTTGGCCCAGTACAATCTCCCTGCCCTGTTTTCCGTCGTTAATTAGTTATAATTTTCAGTTTTGATGAAACGTTTCAGCATGTCTGTCTGATATGTTAAGCTATGAGGTATTATATTGAGAGATGTTTCTAATATTATGGCCATTAACATGCATTAACTTTTTCATACACCGGAACCGTCATGTGGTTTGCATTACATTGTGTACCAACCGCATTAGCCAGTGGGTGAATATGCTTGTCGTCCACATTAGGGATGACCTTTCCCCCAAAACTAAACTTTTATATTATGCGAGTGCGCTTAGTCTCATAAAACAGTGCAAGTCATGAAGTACGCCAGCTTTCCCAGAGCAGTGACCCCGGTCAGAATTAACTCTCCATCTCACATAAAATGGAAACAAAGCACAAGTTCACGTAGTAGAAGACGGGAATATCGGCGCGGAAGCTTTAGAACGAGTCACATTTAGCCTCAAGATACCAGCCATGACATCTTGCAGCTTTTATGCTTGTGAGATAAGAGGAAAAGGAAACTGCTCATTGAAACTGGTCCAAACACAGCCTGCAAGGTTTACAGTACAGCAAACATTTAAACACTCCCAGCTGAGTAGTAAGTTTTGTTTTTGATCTAGATGCCATTTCTCAGCTGGAAATTGACCACATTGAGTGGTTAAAAAAAAAAAAAAAAAAAAAAAAAAAAAGGTCTGTGTAGTCAAAACAAATGGTGAGAGCGATGCACAATCAGAGTGATGAAGCAATGGTTTCCTCACAAACTGACATGCACCTGATATAATTATGTGATGATGGTGTTTTTATTATTTTTGTAGATTGAAACAAGATGTTAATACGGATTAAGCATGCTTTTTCTCACACTGCTGAAGCACAAAAAGAAAAAAGAAGAAAAAATATTTTTAAGTTCTCGTACCCACCACTATTCACTTCAACACTACTTGGATATCCATATCATATTAGAATTTTTTTCTCTCCCACCGCAGGGTCTGTTTCTGATAAACAACAGAATCACCAAGATTCATCCAAAAGCCTTCAGGAACATGAACAACCTCCGGCTGCTGTATCTTTCCTACAACCTGCTGACAGAGATCCCTGCAAATCTCCCTCCCAATGTCATCGAGCTCCGCTTTCACGAGAACAACATCGGCAGAATCCGGAAGGACGCGTTTAAAGGCCTGAGGAAACTGCATGTGCTGGGTAAAGCCTGTTTCTGCTTCTCCATAGCAGATATCCAATAGCTGTCGGGAAGTGACGGTTTGTCGGGGAATTACTTTCAGTGTTTCCTCCAACTCAGGCAGAGTAGGAGTAAATTAAAATACTTCACTTTCAAACGGTCAAAGTGAAAGATCCAAAAAAAAGTAGGGCAGACACCAACGCCTTACAAAAACAGTCAAAAAAGACAAGGACATGCACAGATGATGATGACGACGATGATGATCACAGAACATATGCACTGTTAAAATGAAAACCATTCGACCAACGTTTCACAATCAATCACCATAAAAGGTCTGAACTTTTTCAATCGGTCTTTGTATCTTTAAATGAAAAAGTCTACTCGAGAAATGCATCAGCGTCAACCTGCAGCGCTGGATATGTAGAAGAGCGTTTGCATAAATGTAAAACACATACAAATGAATGTATGGTAGCACGACAATCCTGATATCGTTATTGATAAGTTTATACTGTACAGTCTAGACTGAATCATTGGCAACATGTCTTACAAGGTATTGTCAGTAGATTGTGTTGAAAATGTACAAGTTTCAGCAGCAACTGACCAATGAAGAGCAGTTCCTTTACTGTTTCACTGAACTCCTGTTTAGTGGAGCAGCAACGCCTCGTGAATTCTAACCTCAAGTTGACTAAAGTCCTTTAATCCTTTTCACAGCAACATGAAAGACTTGTCTGCAGATGTAGATGCACCGTCCTCAACATAACCAATAGTGAATATCAAAAGCTGTCGTTTTGCTTTTGTCCAAACAGAGCTGGGTGCCAACCCTCTGGCCAACAGTGGAATTGAGATTGGAGCTTTCAATGGTTTGTCAACTTTGTACATCGGTATAGCAGAGGCCAAACTGACTACCGTACCTAAAGGTGAGACACCCCTCAGCTCACGGTGAACTGGGTTTCTATATGTGAATGGTTTTCTTTTATTCTGGTTCTTACAGCTGCTTTATCCCACATCATTAAATGTAATCAGCCAAAGTAACTGAAAAAGCTCAATGGGCTCGTTAGAGTTGTTGAATCCACTGTGTGTTGTTTCTCCCAGACTTCCCGTCATCCATCACAGAGCTCAGCCTGGACTACAACAAGATCTCTAAGGTGGAAATAGAAGACTTCATCAGATATAAAAACCTGCAGAGGTGAAAAAGATACATATTTATTCATAAAAACTAATACATTCACCAAATACATTCAAGTACTTTTGCAACTCAAGTAAAATAACCAACAAAAATCAACTTCATACTGCAAATTGTGTTATTATTCTGTAATACAATATACCCACTAATGAATGGTAAAGCAAATGGTGCTTGTTGTTCTAGTATGTGATGCTATTTTGAATTACACCAATAAATCACAGGGCAAATATTTATCCATCTTCCCACACATTTTCAGACTTGGACTCGGATTCAACCAGATCAAGTCTGTAGAAAATGGCAGCTTCGTCTACATCCCGGGCGTCCGTGAGATTCATCTGGACAACAACCGCCTGAGAAAAGTCCCACCAGGCCTCAACTCCCTGCGCTACCTCCAGGTAAGACCCTGTACCTGTATTACCACGATCTATATCAGTGAGGAAATGATGTCCCACATAGTTCACAGGATCAGTGGAGAAGATCTCCTCCTACCGCCTCGACAGCAGCCTGAGCTGTTGATACCAAGTAGGAAATATACAGGCACATCACACCAAATTTTAAGAAAACCATTAAAAGAAAACATAACATAAATACAGCCTATGTTTCCCCATCCACTATCGTTCAATGTGGAGGAGCCCTGGGTCTTAATAAAACAGTTTTGACTTTAAGACACTAGCTCTCACTTAAAACTCAAAATAAAACTGTGTTTAATCTTATTTCAGCATCACTCACACATTAATACTGACAACTATTTTAAAGAGAATCATGGATGTCTTTAAACTGCGGGAGGAGGCCGCTGGAGCCATACAGGAAGACCGTCGGAACAAACCCGGGTTGTTGTTTTTTTTAATTAATTCTGAGAAGTGACACACCAAAGCAAAACACCAACCGAGCCGCCTGCAGTAATTCTGAATAAAAAGTTTGGATTCATAAAATCTATGACGGACTGTCACAATTATCATTTCCATGATGTTGAGTTTCCAAGGTTGTGCTGAAAACCGCATTAAACTTTGACTCTCAATCATCATTAGTTGTTTTTCAAAGCACACTTCTCTGGTCTGTTTAGGTGGTTTACCTCCATGCCAACAAAATCAGCAGCGTGGGAGTCAACGACTTCTGCCCCGTCGCGCCCAGCCTGAAGAAAAATCTGTACACAGGCATCAGTCTGTTTGCCAACCCGGTTAAATACTGGGACATCCAGCCGGCCACCTTTCGCTGCGTGACTGGACGGAGAGGCGTTCAGCTGGGAAACTTCAGAAAGAAGTAGGGTGGCACCTCAGGAGCAGAGAAGATGGAGCTGGAGAAGAGTCTCAATCAATACAACACAACAAATCTGTAACTCTAAATGGACAGTTGTTGACGGACAAAATGCATTTTCATTATATTGATATATATATATATTGTAGTAGATGTTGAATGTTGAAGCGATCTACACATAAACCTTGTGTCAGGGAAAATGAATTGTAAATCATAAGCTACAAGCCAAGGATGTTTCAGCAGCTATAGAGAGTATGCAGGAAGTGTATTTAAGAGCAAGAACACAACAATTAAGAACAAAATGGGAATGTTACCCATCTTTGAAAGGGGATTTTTATTTTGTTTTGTTTACCTTTTGCCTCCCAAAATCTACTGTGTTCACTTTTCCTGGAGTACAGCGCCTCCCTCTGGTCAGATGATGAAAGGCACTCCTTGATATAACGGGTGTTACATCCTGAAGCAGTTTTAACAATTTGTTTTGTCCTTTCATAGTTTTCAAAAAAGGTATTGATTGAAGAGAAAGAAAAGAAAAAAAACATGTTTCCATTGTCTTTGTAACTTGTATTATCATGTCCAGATATCTGTGATTATCAGAGGAGTCCCTCGGCCAATAATTGGACCTTTCACAGTAAAATCGCCTTTTCTTCCAGCAGAAGTCTGTACAGTCAGTCATTGACGTTGGCATTATTCAGTGCAATAAGTCACTCTGAAGACCTGAGTCTCTGTGTGGACGTATCAAATCTTACTGCATGTTTGTTTTGTCTTATTTAGGGACTACAAGTCTCAAAGGTTTGAATCATTACGTTGTCCTTGACAAAATTTGTGTCCTCTGAAAGGCTGAGAATTAGCAATAAGTGACCGAAAGTTAAATATACGAGTCTCATTGTATTCATCAACTATAGCACCCAGACCAAGTGATTATACAAGCGGGAGGTGATTATAAACCTGCAGCATCCGAGAGCATCTTCTGTCCAACATGCTCCCGTTGTTTCCAATGTTTTCTCCTCTGAATGGTGCTATATTTATTGAGGATTTCTTTGAATAAACCTGTACCACCTCCACCACCATGCTGTCATGTTTTTTTCTAATATTCGTTTTAACATAAAACAGCTGATTTGCAGCCCCCTGCTATTAGTGGCAAAAAAAGGAAATATTGTTGATTTCTAAAGGGCATCACCTAAATAAGTGTATTAATGTGATTGCATAATGGCCTCATTGTCGGTGTTATTAACTTATATATATATATATATATATATATAGACAGAGAGAGAGACAGAGAGAGAGAGATACAGGTAATCTTATTGTCATTTTCAAGAGACAAACTTGCCTCACATAAAGTGACAGACAGAATATAATGAAAGTACAAATATCAGAAAGTGTAGTGGTATGATGTTTTCAATATTTAAATGAGATTGGAAAGTTTCAGATCCTATTCAGTTGATTCCAGGTTGACGGTGCAGAATAATAGAAATGAGATTTTCCCAGTTCTGTAGAAAGTTGTAAAAATGTAAAAGTCTGTATAAGGATAGTAATGGCCAAGTGACCAAGGAATACAACTTGCAATGATGGGAAAAAAATATTTACATCTTGTTATAAATAATAGAGCTCAGGATTAAGCATAATCTAATAAATTAGGAGAATCTGCCGGGGAATGATCCTATGAGGTCACAATTCAGGGTGAAGTAGCAGGTTGAAGAACAGCACGGCCTTAGTCTCGTCTGCATCGAAAACAACTCTGAACTGCATGCAAACTGACTATACGATGTGCGTATAATGTGTACTGGAATTATTCAAAAGACAGGGCAACAGTACGAGCACAATACATAACACTGTCTTCAGCTTAAAGACAAGCAGAAGCATTTGTATATAACCCACATTATAGAAATAGTAAACAGTAGAGGTCCTGAGACTGACCCTTGTGGCACACCATTAACACCATTTATTTTGATTTATGAAATCATCTTTACCTCTTTAGTGTTAAAAAAAAAAAGGTACAAAACCTATTCTACTGTATGTTTCTGACTGTTTGGTAGTGAGGTAAAGGAAATAATGTATTTTACATGAATTTTGGCATATTAATCAATATTTAAGAAATACAAGTTACATTTACTTCAAAAAAAAAGTCAGAAACATCGTCTCTGTGATTCTCACCACCAATTAACTTTGTTCTGTAAACTAATCTGTCAATATAATTGCCTGTCGATCAAATGTTGTGCCATTGTTTGAAAAAACATTTAAAAAAAAAGAAATAGAATAATTTGGTGAACATTCAAGCTCAATTTTCTATTCAACCTCAAGAATGAAATTAAAATTCACAGACAATAGCCTCTGAACGTCCCCCAATAATTCCATTCAGAGGTTATTCGTTCATCTACCAGCAGATGTCACTAGACACTAAAGTTTTAGACATGCAGAAGCAGTTCTTTTCAGTGTTACAGGAGAGCTGATGATCAAGTCCAGGAGCAATTCTTTCTAATCTAAATGAGACAAACCTTTCCTGAGGCTATCAAGTCGGTCCATACTTTCATAGCCATACTTGGAAAACAGTGGAGGAGGTGAAAAGTTGAATAAATCTTTAAATCATTCCTCAGAGTAACCTTTACCCCACAAAAACAACTTTCCACTGTACATTTCTGAGCTTACTTTACTTTTTACAACACTGCTCTAGAGACTTGATGTTTCTCACAGCTGCACTGTTAAGTGCCTGGAAACTGTAGAAGTCCTCTGCATCGTTTTACTGATGATTTCCTTGAAATGCTGCTGTCGAAATTAATTTGGGCTTAGCATGGCGTTATTGAATGCAGGCCTGAGCCAAGACTGTGCTAATAGACAAAGTTTAAAATGATGTCGGCGATTTGCTTTTGTGGAGAGTCAGATGAGAAGATCATCACTTGCATGTACTTTAAAAAAAACAAAACATAAAAAAAACAACCAAAGAGAAGACTTTACCAACATTTTGAAAAGTAGTTTTTATGTTTAACTAATTTATATAAAACCCAAAAAGCCAAATTGTGGTGCTGCGATCATGTTTTTCTTTCAGGTGTATTTGGTAATTACTTTTAAAATGATCGAATTTTATACATTTAAAATAAACATTTGTTCAAAATCTAAAATGAAATGGGTCACATGATGATTTCATTTGGTTTCAGAAAAGTTTTGTATTTACGCAGCAACGTTATGAAAACGACGTTCGTTTACAGAAAAACTGAAAATGATATAGTTTTCATGTTGGGCCACTAGTGGGTGCTGTTGTGTAATATTGCAATGAAACAACAAACGTGCACGAGAACAATACGCTATAAACATTAACAATGGTGAGTACACAAACATTCGTATGGACATACGAGCAAGTTGGATTGTTATTACAACTCAACTATAAAACTACCAAGTTATATGTACAGTTAGTTATGACCCTTGAGCCAAACATTGTTGTTATTATCCATCTACTTGTGCATATGCAGAAGAACTGTTTCCTATAGCTGTGACGCAGCAGCATTTTAAAAAAAGTTGCATTTTCGACCCTTTAACAGAGAGAGGGATTCAGAGCATTTTTTTCTTTCTAAAAGTTCCCCCAATAATACGTTCATCCATCTTCTACCACCTCTGTATCAGGACTTTATCCCAGTCATCACTGTGCAAAAAGCAAGTTACTCCCTTGAAACTAATTAAAAGATAAAAAGCAAATCTGAAATTATAATTATCTCACTTATTTGACAAAAAACAGCTGGTGTTCAAAATATTGTACCTTGCTGTATTTATGAGCGATAAAGAGGCAGTGAACTTGTTAGGACGAGCATAGGTCCCCATGGTTGTGATTTAAAAAAGACCAATAAATAATACTTGTATGAGGAGAAAAGATGCCTCCTCTATAAGCACAAAGCGAATCGGCTTCCATTGCAAGAAAGTTTGAGAAACTCCAGATTATGATAATGATGATGACACTAAACTTTTGCCTAATGTCAGCTTGTATAGCCCTCAGCATACTGCAGGTATAGAATTTAGGGGGGATATAGAGAAAGGATGAATGGACAGATTTCCCTTCCTTTACGAGTTAGTCAGTCATTTTGGTGGTTGGGGTAAAGCCAAGATCAATAGATTATTTTAGGTATTAAGGCCACAACACAGAGTAAAAGTAGCACGCGTTGGGAAAGTTAGTGTGACAGTGCTGTCTTAGTTAAAGTTATACTCACTGTGGACGGGTCAAGCTCAGTTGTCTGTCGGGCCACACACCGGTGAAGTCAGTTGCTATCTTAATACTGACTGCTTGCATATCTATTTCAGGCAAGTATGAGGTAGTTGGAAGTTTTTTTTTGTGTGTGTGTTTAAACTTTTATTGGTAGGGACTGCAGTTTTCAATAGACTTCAATTTATTGTGCTGAGCTATGGCGCTGTGCAAAGCAAAGAATGTCCCATCAACATCCTTCTATCGATTTATAAAGCTAATATGGCCAAATATACCAAAACAAACTTGAAATGAAGATAAAAATTATTCTGCCAGATGTAATCTGATACGATCTATCCTACTAGATTGGTCTTACTGTTGATATTGTGATGGTACTGTAATAATATATTTAAGTGAAAATGTGAAATAGTGACAGCCTGAGTTGACGCAGTTTGAAGTACTGTCAGCGAGGACTCTCGTGAAAAACAGCCAGGGAAAGATGTGATTTCACAAAGAGTCACTGAATTCATGAGCTCATTATTTTGTGCCTTTAAGCCATAATTAAGACACGGTGGCCTCTGAAGGCGGAGACGATCATTTCTCCATCGCTGCCCTGCCGACAAAATCACCTTTAGCTGTGAAACACACACAGGAGTGGTAAATGTGATGAAACCGGCGTGAAAACGTGACAAGCCGTGCATGAGGGAATGGTTTCTTTTTTCACCCCTTGGTCTCTCTGGGAGGCCAAACAGCAGTCAGCTTATGCAGACTTCCAGAAACCCAACACCTGTCAGCTGCTTTCCACGGGTCCACCGTTACCTAGAAGTGATATCTGCAGCTGAAAATGAGTCTGAACTTCAGTGCAGTGCGACGCAGCTCCGCCGAGGGTTTTTGTCTTTCTAAATGAAGACTCTATGTGCAGTGGGTGGGGTAGAGGGGAGCTGCCTCTTTCTGTCTCCAGGAAACATATGGAACAGATCTGCCGTTTGGCCAGGCCTCATCCTGCCACGTCTCACAGCCACACACACACACACACACGCACGCACACACACACCTAACTTCAGGGTTCTTACCTCTCTTCACCCTCTGCTTTTACTTTTTTTTTTACATTTCTCAGGCTTATCCCTCGCTCTTGTCATCTCCTGTGTCATCTTTCAAGTTCTTTATCCATGACTCCTACACCTACAGACTTCTTGTCCTGCACAAATGGAGTATTTAGCTGCTGAATCCATAAAAAATAAACAGATGAGCAGTATCGCCACATGTTTACATACAGCTTATTAGAAATGCCCCAATATAGTTGCACCTGGAAAGAAACAGAGATTCATCCATCGGTCAATCTATAACTGCTTGATACAGCTGGACGTTACTGCAACTAATGCAAATCAAGAGGTTGGGTCCAACGCAGACAGGTCGCTCATTTGTCACACAAACAGCCAATGTAGAGGCACAAATTAAGTTTCTCCTTTCACACAATATTTTTGGATTTTAATTTCAGAAAAGCTTGGCGTTTACATGACAATGTTTTGAAAACGATGTCTGATTACACCGAAACGGCAGAAGAGCTGAAAAACAAAGTCATTTTTAAGCAGGGCCACTCATGGGGGCGTTATTGTTTTGTTTTTGTAATCAAACCAAGCAAGAGAATAGTATACTATGAACATTAACAATGGAAAAGGACTTGCGCAGACGGATGATGAAGTTGGATTGTTATTATTTTGGCTATAAAACTACCAAGTCCAATATGGACAGGGAGTCAAATGACACCAGAACGCCATTGTTGTTATTGTCCATCTACTCGTTCATGTGCAGGCCAAGCATTTACTACAGCTGTGGTGTGCATGCGCAGTAGCAGTGGGCACCGTCGTCGTGTACACAAACACCCAAAACGCAACGAAAGATGCAGCATCATCAGAGCTCGGCCACATACGAAGGCTTTTATGGCTCCTTATGTTGAATGAACATCGTGCCGATTACATCGGAATACGTGAAATAAAAATAAATAAACTAGACTTTCTTGGTAATAGTCTGTAATAGTGTACAATTTGCTTGCAAATAATCCAGTTTTGTTTTTCAGACCTTCAGCTTCAGGAAGTGTCACAAAATATCTGAATGTCATTTTGAAGTCGTCAAATCAAAGAGAAGTTGCTGTTGGTGTGAGAATCTTTTGAAACGATTTCTTAAGTGTTTTTAAATTCTTTAAAGTCACTGAATAATGTGTGTACTTATCCGGCGATTTATTAATGTTACAGTAATTCATCAACGTTTTCAGCACCAAACTCATCCCTCACGTCACGAAGTGGTTATTTAAGACACTGGAAATCTTCCTGTCTCCTCGTTTATAATCGTCCTGTCGTCTTGCGATCTTACCAGGCACTATATTCCCTTAAGCAGATTTTATCCCTGTGATGTGGTATTCCCACAAAGATTAGCACCATTCAGTCTGGCCTTTCTGCCTCCTTTCCTCTTTAGGTTGGCTCCTTCTCACCAGCAATCTGTGAGTTACCTCAGGTGAAAAACCAGTGGACACTTTCTCATTTTCCATAGTTTTTTTTTTGTTGTTTTTTTTCCTCTTTTGGTAGAAACTGTAAATCTGTGATATGTGTCAGATTTATTGTTACTTCTCAGGAACGTATCCACTTTGAAGACTGTTTAACTGCCTGCTGAAGTAAATCAGCTGTCCCTCGCTGCAGTTCAAGTATTTTAAATCCAACGTCAACAAAATTTAAATCACTTTTCCATGCTTCTGTCTGTTCATCAACCTCAACCGCTCCTCCCAATCAGGCATTATGCAGTATTTGTTACAACCTTTATTAGACTTTAGGTGATATAGCAACTGCTGCTACTACTTTATTAAAATTTTTTTTACCACAAAATATTCAGTAAAATCCCACCACTTTTTTAGTACCCTTAAAACCTTGGTTCGAGTCAAACGTAGTATTTGATGAGTTAATAATGCGATCTGACTTGTCACATTTGACTCTCCAGTGACAGTTGAGGCAGTTTAAGTTTGGAACTGCTCTGTTGAGGTGACTGGAGCAAGATGAGACAAAATCATGCTGAATTTGAGTTTGATGATAATTTGGTAATTGATGCCCGGAGCATCAGGAATACTTTCCATCAAAGTAGAACTGGCAAAAAAATGTCGGGATTTCATGGCATGCCATTTTTGAGATTGTTTTTGACATGTTTGTCTTCAGAGAATATGGCAAGTGCTGATGATTACGCCACGAAGCTGGGAGGAGCTGGTTAGAGGCCAAGGGCAACAGGCAGAGGAGGCACAGAGGGAGCTCAGGTTCACGGAATATAAAGTGAAGAATGGGCAATGGTTAGGTCGTTAGGAAAGGGAGAGCTACCGTTTCAGTCGCTGCTCTGATTAGAGATCCTAAAACCTCATCAATCACTTAACAGGTCAATCACTTTTGTTTGACCATGTGCATGACAGCGTGAGCAACTGGCTGTGGTAGTACAAATGGTAGTTATGGACCAGAGCGCAACAATGGGTACTCGACAGGCTTTCAGATTTTCTGTCAATGAAAAAAAAGAAGAGGAATTAACACGAGCATTGGTTTAAAGAAATGCAGAAGCACCAAGTAATTTACCGAAGCCTGTCTTCAGAATGCTTTCGCGTTTACACGGTAACGTTTTGAAAACGTCCTAGGAGTATATGGACTGGGAGTCATGACACTCCGGAAGCCGCCATTATTGGTATTGTCCAATCAGTGACGCATGTCCAGAATAACTTTATGTGTCGGCCGTGTTGCACATGCAAGGGAGCAGCGTTTCAGAAAAGTTGCATTTTCCCCCGTTTTGACAGAGCTGGAGTGTTTTTGAAAAGTTCCACCTTGGGCGCAGTTTTGGTTTGCCTTATCAGTGATGTGCAAACTGACAGTGAAAATGCAGCGAGCGTTTTACATTTTCACTTGAAAACGTTGTTGTGTAAACGGGGGCAAAGTCTCCCCCCGACCGACTGGGGGTCTAAACCAGGTGTACCCCGGATGGATGGATGGATGGATGGATGGATGGATGGATGGATGGATGGATTCATACAACCTCCTGTGGAACTGCAGTTGTGTCACATAAATCCTGATACATCTGTCTAGTTCCAGGATTTGGTCATTTTTTGCGTCAGATCTAAAGTCTATGCTAATTTTGGAAAAAAGAAAAAAGAAAAAAAACTCTGTCTGTATTCTGCTGAAAAAAATATACAACCCTGTCTGTGACATGAGTTGCTTTAGCATTTACTATCCAATGATTGCACTGTTTACACAGACTTCTTCTTTCCATATGTTCCTCCACACTATAATCTGCACTGATCCCCGGCTACACTGTGCTCCACCACAGCCACTTGTTTGCGGTGTTATGCATACAGTCAAGAAAACGGGCACATTTTTAAGTCGGGATCATCCTCATGAACAGGATCGTTGATGTTTAAGTGTTTATTCTGATTGAGTAAGATTTTCTTTTCTTAAAAGCGCTTTGTCTCATTTTGCATTTTTCTCCAGTGTTCTTTCTACTCCCTGACTGGTTATGATCTTTTCTGTCAGCTACTAACCTGCACATTCCACAATGTTATTAGAGATGTTAAAAAGGTCAAAACATGCTGGATAAAACCCAGAATGATACAAAATAATCCATTGATCCATAATGAAAATTTATAGTATAGTCAAACTTTCCTTTCATGATCATCCATCATATTCTATGCGGTGGGCAACCAGCAATGAACTTCACTTTTCTGCATCTGGCCTGCTCATTACAATGAGTAAACTCAAACCCACTGAATGAAAAGTCCTCCAGTTGACCGTACATTCTCAGTTAGATGTCTTTGATGACACCTGAAAACAATACTTCTTGAGTACTGCTTCCAGACCGAGTAGAAGTGTAAAAGCCGCCACGTTGAGGACTCTGGATTTGGTTAAAGGTGGTAAAAGCAGTCTAAAATAATAACAATGCCAACTAAACCAAGTGCATAAAGACAAATAGAAACTTTAGAAAGAGATCAGAAAGAGAAACATGCATGGATCATTGACTCACCACAGTTTTCAAACAGATTAGTGTGGACAGTCCTGCATGCCATGAGCCTTTCAGGAATATAGCTTGGATTGTGTTTACAAAATCACATATGGGGTTCTTCTGAGTTATGTGCGCACACAATGTCCCTCCCTCGATATTTTACAATCCCCAGCATAAAAATAAAATGATGACAAATTGTCAATAGCTTATTGAAGTCGATCGTCTGGTAAGCGACGATCTTTACAAGTACGTACGCACGGATTTTAGTGACGGCAAATCCTGCAGATACTGGAAAAAAAAAACTCAAACTAATGAGGTTCACAGTCTCCCAAGACCACTGCAGACTCTTTAAAAGAGGAATACAACACTTCAGGAGGCCAGAATTACTGCAAAGAACACTCAGACGTTGGAGAAAATTGGACATTTATGCTGTCAGAGCTCACTCAACACACACCGGTCCAGACACTCTCAGTCACACACACACACACACACACACACACACACACACACACACCCACACACACACACACACACACACACACACACACACACACACACACACACACACACACACACACACACACACACACACACACACACACACACACACACACACACACACACACACACACACAAGCTCATCCTCACCGGAGCCAAGGCTAAATGAGGCCAGTGAAATTAAAATGTTTAGAGGGAAGGACTGAAAGGCCTGTTTGTTCATGTGAGAGGATCCCAGCAGTGATGCTTTCTGCAGGGAAAAGACTGACATGAAAAATGAGCAACAAGGAGGACGAGCCAATTGCTGTCTGGCTCTGGAGTGGAAAAACCTGGCCTGAGTGTGTGTGTGTGTGTGTGTGTGTGTGTGTGTGTGTGTGTGTGTGTGTGTGTGTGTGTGTGTGTGTGTGTGTGTGTGTGTGTGTGTGTGTGTGTGTGTGTGTGTGTGTGTGTGTGTGTGTGTGTGTGTGTGTGTGTGTGTGTGTGTGCCTGTGGAAAACAGAGGTTGGATCGAAGTTTGACTGCATACAAACTGTTAAAGTATGAAAGCAGAAGTAGTCAAACTTTGCAAAGCGCTGAAAAATCTGCTTTCATTTTCACGGTGAGGCCAACTGAATCCGTTTCGTCTTACCAACACTTTAACACTCGCTGTGTTGTCATTCAGGAATGATTAGCAGAACGTGGACAGAAATTACAGCTGCATTGAATTTTCAGTTGAATGTGACTATCAAAAAAAACAAAACAATCAATACCCCTATACCATCATAGAGCCATACACTGCTGTCTCTGCATTAAGAAAAAAAAAAAAATTGAGAACAAAGAGGGGATGTAGTACACACTTCAAGTGTAAACCTGGCATCACATCTCCTCAGGAAAGTGGTTGTGTGTCCTGTTTTTCTTCTTCTGCTTTTTATTTTTTTGAGTGTGTGGTTTTTCCAAAGTAGTGGGTGGACTTTCAAAACATAAAACTTCTCTCACTTTAAGTGTGAAGCAATAAAAGTGTTGTGAATGTTGTGGTAGGGCAGTGAATGCAAAATATCCAATAAATAAATGAGGTAAGGGACAAAAATAGCAAAAACCAAAGCAAAATAAACACTGAATTATAATCATCAATATACACAAAATAGTAAAAAACTGAGTTAGAACTTTACAGATAATTTAAATTGTCTTTTGCTGTTCCTTTGAGGGAAATAATCTCAGCTTTATGGTGATATATTTACGCACAAAACTGGCTTTAACAACTGTGATAATGGTGTGCTGCAGCACTACAAAAGGCACAAGGACAGACAAGAGACTACAAATGAGAGAAACAGACAAAGAAATATAGAGACAGGCGGCCGTAGCCAGAATCACAGACGCTGTTATTTTAGCCAGTAGCGATCCTAAAGCCAGAGCTTTTGAAGAGCAGTCCAATAAAAAGAGATTTTATCCAGATGGAGCCTACTGCAGAGGAGACAGTTGTGTTCTCCTCATCACAATTAGCGCAGAAGGAAACATTCAAGACCACAATGTCCTATTAACCGGGCATAATTACATTAACATGGGAACTTCCCAGAATTCCCCTGCCCTCACAAACATATGAAAAACGCATTGACTTTAACCACAAACAATAATATAGATGAACTGTAACTGTAGTCCAGAGAACAGACTGAACTACTGTACCTATGGAGGCAAATTAACCAGTCATTTATTTTTCTGCACATTCTTAAGCTGCAAATCTTACAGTGCATCTATATTTACAATATAAGTAAAGCATAAGCTGTAAGTCAGAGTTACATGTATTTTGGTCATCAATTTTGGATTCCCTCAAACACGAATGTCAAACTTTGCTTTTATTCCCGAGTTGGCGCGAATAGACAAAGTTGACAGCTCTTTTAGTCATCTTCACTTGGCTGCATGGTGATGTAGTGCTTACTATTCTTATTTCTGAGAAGCCCGAGTCTGGAATCAAACCTGGGTATTCTTGGTCTGAGTGGACGTGCACGTTCCCAACGGGCCCGTTGGGACTTTCTTTGCCAGGGTTATTTCATCCTCCCAAAATCTAAACGCATGTGTTATAGGTACATTGGAGCATGTGTGTGACTGTTTCTCTGTTGGCCCTGGGATGGACTGGTAATCTGTAATGGGTGAACCTGGATACAGTAGGTACAGTGACAAGAACACAAATATGTGAATTGGAATTTTCTAGTATTCTGCATTAGTTTACCATGAATTGGGATCTGATCTACATCCAAGTCACAAATACGAACAAACACAACGTATTTACGCGACAACGCACTTTATTTAACACATCTATTACAACTGATGTTGCTGGTGGAACACATGAGTGGACTAGTAAATTGATATTAACTGAAGAAAAAGTCTGAAAAACTGGTATCCAATCAGTTAAATCAGATTTGGCCAGGAGTGCCAGTCTGACCTATAAAAGCAACCAAATTTTGATTTGAACTTTGCCTCCCAAATAAGATCTCTGAAGACCAAAAGGCAAGACTTATATGAGGTTACAGAGCCATCAAGACTTTAGATATTCAGCCCACAGTTGACACATTTTTACAAATGGAGACAATTTAGTGTGCGGCTACTCTCCCACGAAGGCACAGCCTTCACACACAGCCAAGTTGACACCAAAGGCACAACAGAGAACCAAGAGCATAACATCTGAAGCCCACCTGGGCATTCTACAGCACACGGTCCACATGACGACATGAAGGCAATTAGAAGTCAAAAGTGAGCGTGTACGTACAACAACCTATTGCACACTGGTGCACAAAATACTGCACAACCACAACAACTACTATGTAGGTGTATTTTTAAATGAGGATGACTGGATGGATGGATATAACTTACCTACTCACTTTCAGATGTACCTCATTTTTACACTGCTTTAGCAGTATCAACATGTTTTACAGTGTATTATCAGTTACATTCACCCGTTCACACACGGTCATATAACGATCATGCACGGTTCTCAAGCAATTAAGGGTTCAGTGTCTTGCTCTGGGATATTTTTCATGGTTAGATCCCCCATCTCTGAGCCACCACACACTCATGACTGAACTTAAGAATAATCTAAAATAAAAATAAAAAAAATCCTCACATGCTCATGTTCAGTATTACAGATGGTAGAGAATTCACTGCTAATGTCCAAACATTGGGGAAACTAATTAAAACCAATGGCAGTTACGCTTTTTAACAATCAGGAGATGTTTCAGTTATTTGAAGGGGTCATATTATGCAAAATTCCTTTTCTGATCCAAAATTGTCCCCATACCTGGAATGACGCCCCAGAAGTGAAGAAAGTCTGTCCTCTCTCTCCCTGGCTTGTTTCAGTTTTTAATAAGTGTGTTGCTCCAACGAGCCCATCAGAAATCAAACCCTATATAGTGTCATCGGGGGTTTAGCCAATCCCAACCAAGGTAGGGCCTCCCTTTGACTCTCCCACAATTAGGCAGCTCTGCTCTGGCCCATGGAACCACGAGAGGAAGTACTTCCTCCTCTTCCCAAGATGGGCATGTGTGGACGGAGCCAATCCAGCTCACAAAGACACAGCAGATTCTGAATGCAGCTCCTATGATCCAAGATTCAAATGGACAAAAATCTAGGAAAAGCTGGATTTGGGGCAATAAACTTTGAATATGAGGTTTTGGACCAAGACGAACAATGTTAAAGTGTTGAAAAGCTGTATAATATGATCCCTTAATTTAAACTAATGAGCATTAAAGGTTTAATGTTTGTGTTGGCATCCAGTCACTTCCCTAAACAGTGTCAGTGGCAAGTCTGTACAAAATGAAAATCAAATCTTTATTGTATCCCAGTAACACGGAATCATTTTAAGCCTCCTTGTGTCCAACAGTGATGCATGGTTCCTGGAAACAGACACCAGCAAGGAGCTCCTTCTGCTCTTATCCCTCGCAGCAGGATGATTACACACAGTGCCTCCTAGCTGCCAGACAACAACACTCCCTATATCTCCTGATTGATAAAGATAGTAAATGGGATGGAGGGCCCGAAGACAAATAAATCTCAGTTACTGGAAACTTAAAACAGCAGGGGGACAGGAGAATAACCTACAACATAATTGTTAACTACTGATTCTTCATGTTTAAACAGATTCCAAGAGAGCCTGAATACTTACTGAGCCAAAGCTGCGCTGTGACTCACTTTCTGTCTGGGAGAAGGAAAATGCAAGGAATTCTTGGATAACAAATCCAGTAGTCATCAAGAGAACAAGGAGTAACTATCCAATACCACCGCACACTGGAACCCACTCAGCCCCTAATACTCTCCATATGTCTCATACTGGTTTAGTCCAAACCAGCGTGTCCCAGTTGACAGTTTAATCAGAGGTGGTCTCTTGTCCAGTACCAACACAGACCATCATCAAGACAGTAACGTTGCTGGCACAACAAAGCATCGAGACAGGGAATAAGAAAAAAAATATTAAGGGAATGAAAGTTTTATTTGCCAAGGTTTCTGCAAATATTCTGTAAAGATCTGTTTCAGTCTTAAGTTTGTGCATGACTCCCAGTTACTTCTGCACCATGCTCCCAAGATGTTTCCCAAGTTATTAATCTATCAAATAAAGCACTTCTTACGAAAACAAGCCTAAGTGTTGGAGACAAATCTACTCAAATATGTGTTCATTTGTTTTTCGCTCGGTAAATAATCATCATGATTTGTGGCAACGGTATCTGACTTTTGTGGGGTTTAATGTGGTTAGGTGTTGGCGGACATTCAGACCATGGATGATTCTTGTTATTTTTTTGTACGCCTTTCATTTAATATTTGGCAGGGCAAATGCTCATCAATAAACAGGGGAAAAAAAAAAACTTTGAATGACCCAGATTTAGCCTTAACAGGCTAGTTTAAATCTGCTATTCCAGGTAAGTTATGAAAAATGGCCACCTAAAATGTAATATTAAATCATGTGGTAATTTACATACAAATAATTTATACGTATTAATGTTTGAAAATGAGCATGAAACTCTTGTGTTGTGCACATTTACTCTAAACAGATGGCATTCATGACATTCTTCATGATATTTTGATCAACTTTAGCCGTAAGTTTAAAAGTGATGGACTATACCAGCTCATTGATGTATTTCGTGTTGTGGTAACTCGTTACTCGTTGTCTCTTGCAGAGTATGTGTGTGAACTGTTTCACTGAAGCTTCAATTCAGCCTTCGTAGATTCTAGTGTTGTGCCGATCCCGATACCAGCATCGGGAGGGGGGGCCGATACCACACTAAAAGCTGGTATTGGTATCGGCAGGTACCAACTATTAACTCGCCGATACGCAGCGCCGTGTGTTTTTCTCTCTCCCGACTCTCACTCACTGCTGCCCTGACTCCTGATCCATGTATGGTGACGTATTCAGTGCATGCCAAGGAAAGCCTCATATCTATATTATTTGTTATTTAAATTTAAATTTAACTGATGGTTGCACTACTGTTTTACATGTATTTACCAGTACATGGATATTGCACAATTTTTGGGCATTTGTGAGCTAAAACTCAGGTTTAAGAAAAGTTCATTATTTTTTCAGTTCCACCCATACCAAGTAGGAAATAAAAAAGTTGTCCTACATTCACTGTGTTGGTGTTTTTTTCCTGTTTCACAAAGGTTTAAGCAGTGCCAGATGAAGCCATAATAGCAATGATTTATACAACCAAGTGAGTATGCAGTTCTTAAGAATTGGAAGAAAAACAGGCCATATCTTTTTTAAACACTGCGGTATCGGCAAGTATCGGTATCGGCCGATACTATGCAACCAGGTATCGGTATTGGGACACAAAATTGATATCCGAACAAAACTAGTAGATTCCACAGCAGAAGTGTGAGAACCTACGTAAACCAAACAGAGAATCCACATGAAGATTTGTTCTCATCAAACTCGGGGGAAACAGAATTTATCATGTACCTTCAGCCAAGGGAAAGACTCCCAGGCTGGAGCTCGGGCTTAAGACAGGTCACCAGATCATAGCTGGAATACAAAGACTGTGAGGTAAGAGCTCCTGGACAACTAAACAGTACAAACCCACAATATGAACAGCTATAGTTTATACCTCAAGTACACTTGAGCCACTTTAAAACTCTAAAATACTGATCAGGTCTTATTCCTACAAAAAACACTTCTTTCTCTTACCTATGGCATCTGCCACCTGGAAAGCCCTTCTCTGTGGATTACATTTGATTGATAAGGTGTTCTGTCAGAGCTGGCAGTAAATCTCACGCTGAAATAAAGGCCTGCAGGCTTAAAGAGACACAAAGGATTCTTTATGATAAACAGTCAGCGGCTACACAGGCTGCAGACTGCGATACGCTGATGACATGAAGCAAAGATCTTGTATAATTCACAACAGCTGAATAAAATGGCTCTTGATGGAGGCGAAAAGGCCAAGCTTAATCCAGATGGGATGGGTGGAGTGAAAAAAAAAAAAAAAAGAGAGAGAGTCTAAAGTTCCTAAAAGTAAATTAATATCTTGGACCACAGAGACAATAAAACCAAACAGGGTAGAGTAGGTATTAAACTCTACATGTGGATTTTCTTCCAGATTCAAACAAAGACAACATTCTGGCGAGGGATCACTGTCGTATCAAGCATATTGAGAGGAAATTGAAACCATGGCTCTGTACAGGCCGACATCAGTTCATGCACTTACCACCAGTTTTAACTGCTCAGCAATTCATCAACTGTCTTACCCAGAAAATGACGTGTATAGCAAGAGTTATATATGCAACAACTATTTTTGGAGTCTCGTCTCCCTTCCTGTGCATCCTCATCTTCATATCCACTACATTTGGCTCAGCCAAAGATCAGCAAATCCCTTTAATACAGCTCCATACTAATGCCATGCATACCAAGCAAACAATACGTCAAAGCATCAAGCTGTATTGTATCTACATATTTCAAAAATGTCTACTTTCTTGTTCTCACAAAGATAATCCCATTTCAAATCTGTGATAAGGAGTTAGGGAGGAAAAGCCATTTTAATGTGCTGAAATTCAATACAGCCTTCACTTTTGACCCCTGAGCGCCAAAAAATGATAAAAATGTTGCTGACATTCAAAAGTGAACCTGTTGTTTGTAAAATCAAAATGGTGGTCTCCTTCTGGAGGCTGCAGCTGAGCTGTTTTAATCATCAGGTTCTCCTCTGGGACTAAATTCCAAGGCTGATTGCCAGTATTTGAACCAAGGCTCGGCAGAAGGAAAAGGACTCATTGCTACAGTACATAGGAAGACAGAAAACTTTTTCTGCTTGGGGATTTACTCTCACAAGATCATAGGAAAAAAAATATTAAGTTTCATAAAAATACAGAGTTAAAAGTCACCCTATTAACATTGTAAAAGAGACAAAACATGTGGGATTGTATTATGTAATCTCGGGACATCTGAGAGAATAATTGATGTTCGGTAAATACTAATGAATGAGTTTAGTCCAGCATAGTTTGGAGGAAAATTGAAAGCTGCATGGCTTGTCCTAACTAGACAATAATCGTGGTGGCAGTTAGGTGGTTATGGTGGATCTATCATGTAAAAAAAAAATCTGACATCTGAGCCCAAGGTTCACAACAAGCATATGTGGTTAAGTTCAGGCCACCAAAACATTTTGGTTGAGGAAAGTTACAAGTGGTTTTAAATGCTGACAAAGTAAACATGTCAACTGTGTTGCCTTTATTATTAAAGAGGAAAAAATCTTTCCTCATCTGCGCTTTGAGTGCTTAAACAGACCCACAACAAGTACTCGTAGTGTTTCAGTAGCCAGATACTGCTGGTTTAGTAGGGCCCGGAGGAGTTTTATGAACCAATACTGATCGATTTGTACAGTAAAAAGGCTTCATAAAATCAAAACTTGATGTTACTTGACCAATAGTTAAATATAATCCATCCAAGCCCATGAGATTTAGACCCAAAGCTTCACCAAGCCAAAGCCTTTCAAGAAGGAAAGAGCAGTTAGAAAGAGAGTTTAAAGTCCTTCAAGTGGACAGACGACCAAGTGGGATTGTTATCACAGTGACTCTCAACTATAAAACTACCAAGTCTCAGGAAAACATGGACTGGGAGTCATGACACTCTGGAAGCCCCCTTGGTTGTTATTGTCCATATACTTGCATATAATAATTGTCAACTATGGCTCTGGTGCGCATGCTCAGTAGCAGAATTTTCAAAACGTTGCGTCTTCCGACGTCTACACAGAAATGGAGTTGAGGCATATTTGATAAGTTTACAAAAAGTTGTGTTCTCAGCGACTCTTTGCCGTGTAACCGAACCCCAAAACACAACAAAAGTTTTCCGTTTTCACTTGAAAATGTTGAGTAAATGAGAGTTTAAACAAACCTCACTTCTTCAGACTTATTTTACAGAATTTTTTTTTCCAAAATTCTTATATTCAGATCAATACGATATTGTATGATGTTGTACATGTGAAACAACGCTGTGAACCACAAAGCGGAAATCTCTCCATCAGTTTTGTATTCTTGAATAACATCCAAAGCCAATTATCATGAAAACATGTTGCATAACGGTTTTAAATCAGGGCTGACTCGATTTATTTATTTTTACTTTGTGGCTGTCCTGTGGGCATGTGTATGCCATGCACCAACCTCTGACCACAAAACAGTCCCACAGGCGACTCAATCACCGCAGAAGTAAAATTTTCCAGTTAATCATTTGTGTATCTGTACCAAGATAGTGTGCTGATGAGAAACATTGCCCCAAATTAACTTTTTCCACATTTCTTTTCTCAAATCCATCAGTCGTGCCTTCAAAACGATTAAATATACCTCGATGATTAACAGTATTCAATCACTTGTTAAAATTATTATTGTAATTACAGTTCCTTACATTTATATCAAATAGGCTTGTTAGTTATTGTATTTCTCTGACGAGAAGGCTGCACAAACATCTCTCTGTATGTATTGCTCAAGTAAATAAGGTAGAAGTTGCCGTCTATGTTTAAAAGCAACCCTACGACTAGATCCCTAAAACATGATAGTTTAGTGATTAATCCTTAAACTGACTTCTTTTATTAGACAACAATATTACGTCGTGTCTACATCCTCGGAACCCATGTGATGGGAGCAACACAAAGTAATATTGCTATTCATGCATTACAAAGACAGATCTATTAATGGAAAAAAATGTGAAGGGGTTATAAATGTGTTTTTTTTTTTCATGTACCTCCTTCTTTATTAAGAATATTGAAGTGATTTTACTTCTTTTGGAACTTTAAAAATATATAACTGCTGCAGTGACTAAACTGAAGCGTTCTTGACTTTCTCTGAACTGGAGTTTGCATATATCTGGTAATACATATCCCAGAGTACTAACCTCTAGGTACTTGCCGATACCGAGTTACAACATTAGTATTTATTAAATGGCATTAAGCCTAATTTATACTCCATGCAAACGATGCGCCAAGGCTATGCATTGCCACAATCCACCTCCTTGAAGGCTCCAGTATGTAATGGGATAGTGTCATTCTCAAGACTGTTGGACAACAGTAAGTTAGTACAATTACAACAAAGTAAATTACCAACATTTATCAAAGAAAGATATAAAATTGCTGAATTATGTTCATTTTGTCGTTCTTAAAAGTGAAGCCGAAACATGTCACGCAATGGGAATATATTCCTGCGCCACTTAAAAAAAGAATCTATAAAATAATCTTATAATTCTCAACCAATTCATCCATGTATGGTAATCAATGTATAATAATGTCTGGCTTTGCAACTGGGCCAATAAGGATTTGATTCGCGAAGTTGAGTTGTGCTAATTATCCAACTTTCAAAACATTACATAACAAGTCTCTGAAAGCGGAAAAAAAAACAAAAACCTAAAACACAGCTCAGTGTCAGCGCTGCAGATGTTGGCTGCAGCCCAGAGCTAACGGGTGGCGATGTCACGACCAAAACACACAGCTCTCAGCGGTGGGTTAATATATCATGCCATGTTGTCAGCCAGACCCACGCAGACCGAGGCTGTTTAAAGCCTCGCCAGGTGGTCTGCTGTGTTGAACGCTCGTTCGCAGTAAAATGGGTGTCTGTGTGTGGAGGGAAATCACTGAGGTATGTTGTTTTGTCTAGGCTGAATTCAGTCTGCCATTACTTATCGCTCACTTGCACCTGTCACCCTGAAACGTAGCACGCCGTCGCGCTGACCGCCGCTGTCAGAGGAAATAAGCTGGGAAACGTTGACCAGTCAAATCACTGTGCTCAAATGAGACCTAACAATTATGAGTTTTCAAGAAGGTTTGTGAAATTGTACATTTAAAATATTTGCTTCAACAGCATTACTAATTGCGGCGTTGTTCAAGATGGTGGTTCTAATCAGGTTAATCAACAGAAGTAGCACAATAGAACGATATTTATTTACAGAGAAGCGACCAGTTTTGGAAATACTGCTATGAAATAAAACATTCCAAATTACTACCTTCATCCGTTAAACACTAGTAAGTGATTATAATGAATTTAGTCAACACAATTAAAAGTGCTTCATCTAAGTTTAAGTAGGCTTGTTGCTCATCATTTCTCTCGAACATGAAAACATTTGAAAAAGCTGCAGTCTCACTGTCGTTGCTCAACAGCCTGCTGTTGGTATGTGTTAACAAAAGCTGCTGTCCTAACCAAAACAATTTCACTCAACTCCTGTTTAAATAAGATAAACCACCTCATTCATTCTCAGTTAGGGGTGCACCTTTATAAATGTCTGAGTAAGTAACCTGTCTCTACAGCTTTAGATTATAGAGCACCGTCCTACAACTATACAAGGTAACACAAAGCTGAAGTAGACTGTGAGCTAGTAAACAGGTATGTAATCGTAAAAATACATTCGCATATGTTTTATGACGAAAGAGATTTGTTCAATGTGTTTGTCAGATCTCAAAGAAATACACAATGTTTTCTGGCGTGAATGTAAACCTTTGTTGTTTATAAGAAAACTCCATAGGGCATGCATAGGCAGCACACTACAGGATGGTGGTTTGTTGTTTCCACTGGAACCCCCCCCCACAAAACGGCCTTTTCTGAGTCAAAAGGTATACATCATTTACAGTAAATGTCCACTTCTTTATGTCTCTGGCTTTAAAGGCATCCCACATGTTCACAAACACGTTGAGCATGACAGGAACGGCATGTCATGGCAGGAATAATGTGTGTTTACCGCGTTGTTGTGGGTGGCTTTTCCCCCCATTCCACTTTGCTTGATTGTGACGCAAAATGCCAGTGAAACACCCTGACAGCTCAAAACTCTGCTATAGAAATATTAGTGACAGTAAAAACATTCTCCAGTTGCTGGCCCTCTTCCCAGAGTCGTAAAACTTTAAAGGTGTTCATAATTGCTAACACACCTGTAACAGTCCGGGCTCATGTTCCTTGGATGTTTATATCTGGGCCCCCTTCTTTTTCCTCTCCACTTGAAGGCTGAAATAGTCACATGTTTTCTATTTAACTGTTTTGCTGTAAAAAAACAAAACAAAACCCAAGCTCGTGTGCTCCGCTTGTTTATAAAGAAGTACTGCCTCTTATCATATTTTTCTTTCATTTCACCATGTCCAGAGACCAAAAAAAAAAAAAAAAAAAAAAAAAAAAAATCAAAAAAAATCTGAAGAACAGTTTTACAGTCTAGCATCTCTCTGATTTGACAACCAAGATTGAAAGAAATCCAACAACAGGTGGGCTGCAACAGCTGCTGAATAGACTGAGTGAACAGAGTCCCCTCAGCGTTTTTCCTGAGAAGCTCCTCCATACTTCAAGCACCCCCCCCCCCCCCCCCCCCTTTTTTTTTTATCCCGAAATTCAGGTTTTAATTCATTCTTGGCATCCTTTATCAGATTAGCGATTATTTATTGACGCATTACTGCCTGCACAGCTTCTTGGAACAGAGATTGTGCAGGGATCTGATACATATTAACACACAGCAATGTACTGATTGAAGCGATGGACACATGAGATACGGCCACAGAGTTCACACAATAGCTCACAGTGGGGAGATATTCGTTTGGCACCAGAGACCCCGTTCCCCTTTTTCCCTCATCATCAGGCGTCAAAGAACAGAATGTCTCAAGTTTTATGGGCTGGCAAACAAGTATTTAAATAGGCAGTTAATTTATATTACCTTCGTATACTGAAACTCTTCACTTGGCGCAAAAGAGAACTCCCAGTCAAAAGCCCAGTAAATTCATTGTCTTACAAAAAACTGCCAAAGAACCAAGCTCAAAAGGCTGATTATTATCACAGCTGAATTGCACCTGAAGTCAAACTGTACCAAAGATCATGTCTAGGTGTTGTATGATATGCATAATGAGGTTAAAATAAGATTTGGGAAGGAGAAGGGTGAGGTGAATGTAACGCAGAGAGCGACGGTGGTTTTGAAGTAACTGTTCTATTCCCACTTGACGTGTTTAATTCAACTAACACAAACAGTTCTGACTACATGTGGATATATGAAGGTCACTGGCATTTCGATTCTCTTATACAATGCCACTGTCTCAAGAAGCAGAGAAGCTACGCAATGGTAAACATAAAGGTAGTTCAACTGTCATGAATTGTACAATGAGTTAAATATTTAATGGAAAAGCTAAATTGAACATCTGGCATGTTTACCTATGTTCTACTGAGAAGAAAGAAGGTTTTTTTTGGGGTTCAGCTTTTGAGAGCTGCAGCACAAGTGTGAACGCTTCCAAATGTTCCATGGCTGTGCTCACAATCAGTGACAAGGGGATAACTCCTGAAGTCTAAAATAAGCTCAGAGAGGATATACTGCTTTTTTTTCTTTAGCAATGAATACACTGAGGTGGTTTACTCAAATTAACCTTTTTTTTATGGAGGGGGGGGGGGGGGGGGGGGTCAAAAAAGGGTTTTTAATATTTACTGTAGACTTTCAATTGTACGTCCCAGTGGGGCGATGGTTTAATTCTGGACCATGACTATGGGGGACCCGAGTTTTAATTCCTGTTGGCACAAGAATTGCATCAGGCATAAAAACCAACTAACTTCGCAGGTTGTAATGACTTCCTGAGGTGAACAGATACTTCTGCAGTACGGTTTCATTTCGGGAACTGATTACGAGGAGTTTACAAAAAACCACATGGCTTCAACAATAAGTGGTCAAAAGCAATTGAGCTGAGAAATCCCACCACAGAGCAGGTCCTTTTAGACTTGGCATTGTAAAATGCTCCATGTGTGCTTCATTGGGTTCCCATACGCCTATCTATCAACACCGATGACACGATCAGGACCACAACCAGTACGTCCAACAAATAAAAATCCCCCTGTCAGCACATTTTATGGAAGATAAGCAAAAGGCTTTTAAAAGTCAAAAAGCAGAACAGAAAGGTCAGGCTGAAATATTCAAAGATAAACATTTGAACTTGAGAACAACTTTCTCATTCTGGGAGGACTGAAGACATATTTCAGACTATTTACACCTGCATTGAGCTTAGTTGTGAGTGAATGATTCACTGGTCCATCATATAATACAACCCAGAAGGAATTTAATCAGCATCACATTTATTCTGCATGAGGACACTGCAGTCAAATCATCAAGAACTATGTTCAGTGTAAACAATAGTGAGTCCTGAAAGTGAAAATGTGCTCTCTCATGGTCACATACAAGCCATCTGCTCACTCCCATCATGTTGTTGTTGGATTATAATTATAATTTTCTTATTGATCAATCCATTAAAGTACCATACAATCCTTGTACATGTTGTATATCTTCCTGTTGTGCAAACATGAAGGCACAGTACAGTACGGGACTATTTTTTAGTTTTAACTTCACCAATGAACGTGTGACGAACGAGGAAAATTCATTAAAATATAACTTTTTAAGGAGGCAATCTCCACGAAGACCTTTCTTTCTCTGAGTTGGGGGCTCAAAAACTGAACATGGAATTTGCAATGAGATACGATACGATAATAATCAAATTTCAAAAAGACATGCTGATTGAAGTTGTATAAAACAGATGCAATGGACTCACAGTTTTCTCAATATCAGACAAAATTAAATTATCCTGAATTTAACTTGGCAAAGACACTATTGCTGTTTCCAAAATAAGAGACATGCCGCGATTATTTGTCGGCCATGAAAGTGCAAAGAAACATCAACCGTGACCTGAAACATTAGTCACTGAGAGCAGCAGTTGTTCAACAGGCTGAGCACAATTCACTAGTGGTCAGCTCAAAGTAACCGTGCAAATCCAAGCATATAATCAGTGTCTGCCTCACGGCGGCTAAATGAATTGTCTGGCCAGCAGCTGGGAGAAAAAGAGAGCTGGAGACGAAGAAAAACACTCGTCCAGCCTAATGAAAGATAGGCCGGTTATTAGAAGTCATTACAGAGCGGCCGGGCAGCGACCACAGACATTCCTCCTGACAAAACACACTCACACTTTGGTTGTCAACATTGAATTTTTCTGCTTTGGCTGCAATTTCTGCAGCACATGCTTTTCCCCTGTTCACATTTAAGGGACATTCAGGAGAAGACAGACACTTTAATCTCTGTGTGACTTTGTCTTTTTCCATATGTGCCTGTTTTTTTGCTGTATGTGTCTCTCCCTCTCTCCCTCTCTCTCTCTCTCTCTCTCTCTCTCTCTCCCTCTCTCTCTCTCTCTCTCGCTCTACATCCTGTCTGTGTCTCTGACTCCCTCTCTCATACAGCGGACCAATGATGGGTTGTCAGGAAAGGGTTAAGAGCTCTGCTCAATGAACTCAGCTTTAAAAGTCTGCTGGAAGCTACCGGTTCAGCCTTTAAATACAGTCATTTGACACATCCAAGCGGGGGCTTGTAGAGGAGAGCAGCTGCTGACCCAAACCCAAGCTTTAAGGGCGAGCTGGTGCGTCGGCGTCACACTGCTTTGGACAGCATGAAGGTTCTCTTCCTCACCTGCATGCTGGTGCCGTGGCTGGTGGCAGCCTCAGCCCGGAGATCTGATCAAGACTCACAGCTGATACCGGGATCTCTACCTGGCTGGCAGCAGAATGGATACTTCAGTGACCATTTGAAAGCAAGGAGGGCGAGGGTGAGAACCTCATGATTTATATTACACTTATCAGCAATATATATATATATATACACATTTTAACTGCTTATTTTCTTCCAGAAAATGCTTTAAGATTTTAATTTTTTTTTTTATGCAGAATGAGAAATGTTCAATTTTTCATCTCTTCAGAAGGTTGTCACTGCAACACAACAGCATTGATAAATTGTAAAATAAAGTTGCAAAGATTTTTGAGCTCAAATAAAAACGTGCAATCCACTTCATTGGGGGTAAATCAAAAGAACCTATGTTCTAACCGTAAAATAAATGCAGATCTGATGATGGTTAAATTCAAAAAAGAAAAATGCATGTCAAAATAAGAGCTTCGCAGGAAGAATCGGAGCTTCTTCATAGTTCCCAAGATTGACTCTAAACAACAAATTAATAATACACTCAATTAATCTGCTTTCTATACATAATAATGACAGAATCTGTCACCACTTGATTTGACCATTTTCTCCCTCCAACAGATAATATTTCACTCTGCACACAGCCCCAAACACACAACATCCACACACTGCAGCCTTCCACCAGACAAACTAAGCCCTGAATAAACCACACAAACCATCGACTTCAACCACACTAACCCTTTCAAGAAACATTTGGATGAGCCAAACCAAACTCTGGTTTGATTTATCCCTGGGAAGCACTTGGAGGGAAAGAAAGACCCAAAGAGAGAGGGAGAGAAAAGAGTGAGGCAATACTGTGGAGAGCCTCTTCACTTTTAATGAACTTCATTTGAGACAAGCCGCTCTTCCTAAAAACAAACAAACAAACAAACAAAAAAAAGAAAGAGAATTTCAGTAATGGCAGACCCTGAATAGACAGAACTCCGACTCTCTGCTGCCGCCACAGTTCACCACTTTAGTCTACGTTCAATGGACCTACTTTTTATTGTACAATATAAAAGGTTGCGTTTCCTCTCTGACTGGTTTGGAGTTGAGTCGGTTCAAAGACTGAGCAGCAGAGTGGTGGTTGGTATTCAGCTCAAGGAGACTTTGACTGGATGCAGCCAATTCAAGGAAACTGAACCCAGGCTTTAGTGATGGAGAATAAACCAGGGAAATATTGTTTTCCCCAGTGTTGTTCTCAGACTCCAGCTTTGATGTTCAGTTTGTTTATTCGCTGCATAATCAGTTTCTTCTCTCAAGCTGAATATCTAAACCGGACTTTAGATATCTTGATGTTTTTAGTTCCAGATGTCCGAATTGGTGACTTGAGATGATTCTTAAAAACATTTAGAAAAATTTTAACTCCCCTGTGCCTGTTTTCAGTCTCAAAACGACTTTGCTTGAAGGGTGGAATGCATCCCAACCAGGAAGGCTCGAGAAGTGTCTGAGGTCAGGGGCCAAAGGTTAACTCAAAGTTTCCACATCTGCATGGGCACTTTGGTCCAAGTAACGGGAATCTCACCATCCGTCCACATCTGGACATCTGCCTAACTGCATTGTGCTGGAAAAAGCCCAAACACGTCTGTTTCGTCCATTGTATGCATGTGGTGCATATTTGACCTTATCAAGGATGCATTTTGGTCTCTCCAAGAACAAAGAGACCATGAAAAGACGTATTGACCAGGTATGATTGCTGTCCCATCAAC
This sequence comes from Lipophrys pholis, assembly GCF_963383615.2. Lineage (NCBI taxonomy): Eukaryota > Metazoa > Chordata > Actinopteri > Blenniiformes > Blenniidae > Lipophrys > Lipophrys pholis. The sequence goes on along the minus strand of NC_137637.1, from coordinate 31,015,204 downwards.
AGCTGAACCAGCAACTCAGGAATCATGACGATAAAATAAAAAAAAATTAAAAAAGACCAGCAAAAATATAGCTAATAGATAACTGAAATTATCCACATCTCCTTCATGCTAACCCTGGAAAATTAATTTTCCATTCTAAATGGTCCAATGCAAGGACCAGAACCACAATGGGAGGAGGACAACAAGACCGCATCATTAAAGACCCGTGCGCACAGCACAGTCTGGACTTCAGTGATTTTATATAAACACAATACACGAATGGCACAAAACATACACGTTGCATTTCCTGCAAAACATCTAACTCATGCTGGTTGCCATGTTGAACTGATTTATCAAAGTCGTAGATCAGACTCTAAAGACTAGAAGACTAAAGCAAAACGTATTAGAACCATATAAAAGGTTTGTTCTGTTATTGCTTTGCTATTTAAAGATTATTTTTAAAGATTTGATCCAATTTGAAATTAAAAGCATTTGAAAGTGTGGGATTTAGTTATTTATAATAAAATGACCATATAAAATGCCTTCTCCTAGAATGAAAACAATAAGTCTTTGGTCAAATTGTTTGATTATTGTATTTAATACTCTTACCCTGGATGTACGAGAAAGCATGCACATTCAAGAGGGTAGGGTTTGGGTAATTGAAGGACGCATTGACTGGCCAATGATGTTAGACCAAAGACTGCACCTTTACTGCAAAGACAATTTTGGCTTGTCAAGAAACTGTATCACACTATGGCGACCGGTCTGTCTCGTTGTAATTAGTGGAAAACACTGATCCACATCAGCTCCGACTGGGACCGGCTGTCAGCCAGTGGCCAGCTGGTAACTCAACACTGCGTTACAAATTGCCGTCTCCTCCGTCATTAATTTCTGTGAGACCATGCTGTCAGCGCTGCAATCGACAAAAAATAGTCAAACAAACAGCAGGAAAAAGCTACGCCTCAGCAGAACCCAATAAAAACATCATCCAGCAACACACTTCACAGGCGGGGACAAATAAATCCAAGCACACATTCCTGCTGGACCAGTTACTGTAGACCACAGTCAAACACCGGCCCTGGCTCCTAAACTGTTAAAAGACTGCTGAGCAGTGATGAATTTCAAACCTTAAGGACTGCAGTTGAATTGGACTTTCTGAATTGAATTGTGTTCACAAAACACACCACAGTGATCTTAGTTCACAGTTTTAATGTTCACCTCCACTGAAACTGTGAATCCCTTACTTGTGTCCCTGCTTTCGTCACATTTTCAGCATCTATCATCGTTGCTTACGATGGATTAATTACTGATCAAATTGTTTACAGCAATGTTCACTCAGCTACAGCCAACAATGACATCAAACCAAAGAGCGTGGGCACATTGTGTAACTGTAATGGCTGTAAAGACCATCTCCAATTTTGTATTTTCATCTGAATGTAACCAACAACCGAGTGATTATAATTGAAACCAGATAGTGCTTTGATTTATTTATTATCTGATTTCCGCCCAAAACTCATGTAACTGATGTATGTTTTCCTAACTTCCTGGCACCGGGAGTGTCGATGTACACATTGCTCTGGTCAATAAGCTGCTTGGTTAATGCCCGAGTCATGTCTCTCCTGCAGAGGGCGCTGTATCCTGCTGATGAACCTGATGACAGTCCGATGCCAGAAGGAGGAGACGCTTCTGGTAAGACCAAAGATACATTTAGCACATCTGCAGCTGGTATAACTAAATGAAATGATAGGAAATAAATTTAAATTTTCGAGTAAATTTGACTAAATCATTTGTGTTTTGAGAGAAAACTCAAAGACAAACTTCACGTTTTCAAGAAATATATTTGCATGATAAAAAAAAAAAAAAAAAAAAAAAAGTTAAAGACCAACCTTGAATGAGTTGATAGGTGTGAATTCATTTGAAAACAGTGGAGGTGGTTCAGGCTTTACTTTCCTGCAGCAGTTTTCTAATGGCATGCACTTGAAGGAAGCTGAGGCTGATTATTCTAAAGAGAGCTTGATGACATGAGGCGACTCTGTTCGCAGATCTTCCCACCTGCCTGCTGTGTGTGTGTCTGACCGGCTCAGTGTATTGTGAGGAGGTCAGTCCTGACATGACCACTGTTCCCACTCTGCCGAAAGAAACTGCGTATCTGTACGCACGCTTCAACAAGATCAAAAAGATCAGCAACAAAGATTTTGCCGACATCTGTAAGTCTGAAAATTGTTGAAACTGTTTTTTTTTTTTTCATTTAACAGAGAGTGCGAGCATTTTTGAAACATTCCACCTTGGGAACTATTTAAAAGTTGTGTTTTCAGTGGCTTCAAGCACCGCTGTCTTGTAAACGGACCAACCAAATTTTACAGTTTGCCTTTGTATCGTTGGTCAACAGTGACTCTGAAGAGGATCGACCTGACAGGGAACCTCATCTCAGAGATCGAAGACGGGGCTTTCTCCAAGCTCACCATGCTGGAACAGCTGTCTCTGGCTGAAAACAAACTGGTCAAACTCCCGATGCTTCCTCCCAAACTTGCCATCTTCAACGTCAACAACAACTTGCTTAAAACCAAGGGAGTCAAGGCAAACGCATTCAAGGTCCAACATCTTCAACTCACCTGACGTTTCAAACAATAATGTCTGCAGGTTGTCCGCCCAGAGACACAAGTTATGTTTGAGCTTCATCCGGCTAAATTGTGTACTAATCGTCTGTGGATCCCTGAACTGTGCACATACTTCACAACACACACCAAGATAGATTATTTCATGAGTCATAGTGAGTCTATGTAGTCAGTACTCCACTTTCAAGTACACCTTAATTTACACAGATTAATGGACTTTAGAGGTCTTTGATTATCTGTGGTGCATTTTCTCCCCTCCAGAAACTCACCAACCTGCTCAACCTGTACATGGGCGACAACCAGCTGGAAGCGGTTCCCTACATCCCGGAGAGTGTTCGGATCTTACATCTACAGGTGTGTATGTTAAACAGAAAAGGCCGTTTAAACTGTGCCGATACACTGTACGCTCTTATTATTGCACATCTTGTAGTATTGATGAACAGAGGCATAGAATTACTTCTCCACAAAGGAAACTGAGAGAAGGTGGACTGAAGATAGATGCTGTGTGAAAAATGGAACTGTTCCTGAGTGAAGTAGAGATTCTTAATGTGTAAATAATTGGCTATAGCTTCAATGTGCCAAATACTGTTGTTTAATGTTGATATTTGATAGAGCAAAAAACAGCGTCCACTTCTTAGAATTTCGAGCCAAAACCCTTTGTGTTTTTTGTGAGTTAAAGCCACCAGTGAGTTGGTCAATAGCACACAAACCTTCTGCTGACTCAGCACAAATACGTACCCGCAAATTGACACTACCACACTGTGACACTGCCTTGCATTGTTTATAACACGTATATATATATATATATATATGTGTATGTGTCTTCTCTAATGACGGTTTACATCCTGAACCTTCTCTCTATTTCCTCCAGAACAACAACATCACAGAGGTCACCATAAACACCTTCTGCAGGTCCAACGACACCTACTACCTACGATCAAGCCTCAGTGAGGTCCGTATGGACGGTAACCCCGTGGTGCTGTCGAAGTACCCCGACAGCTTCACCTGTATGAACGTACTACCCATTGGACGGTACCGCTGAGACCAGCAGAGAAGCCGTTTGCCCCCCACCCTACATCACAGTGCTTATGAAGTACCACAACGTTCTGGGTGTTTTGGAGAGCTGGCCCCACAGCGACAATGGAGGTTGTCCACGTTTTTACTTCAGCAAACCCACAAACAGCTCGTGTCACTGGCAGTTAAAAATTGAACGGTTAACTGGACTGATGGTGCAGAAATGCAGGTCTTCCTCAATTAATCAATGGCCCTTTCACTGTCTGGCGGGATCAAGGTTTAAACTTCTGTTGTGAGTTCATCACGTAGTGTCAAGTCTCGATATGCTTCAAACAAACCAAACTGTTCAATCACATACAGAAACGGCGATTTTTAAAAACTTTCTGTAGTTTATATTTCTATATTATAGAAGTGTTGAAGTCACAACTCAGTCAAGACATCCTCTTCTTGTGAGGGAGCAGTGGTTGACTCTTTCTGCTCGGGACAAATGACAACAATTAAGCATCACAGCCTTCAGTTCTACTTCCACTTAGTTTGAAGCACACTGACCAACTGACTGTGGCTCTCAAACTGACGGCCTTTTTACGAAAGGTACACAATCAGCGCTGCCTGAGGTTTTCACAAACTTAGCAAATGATTTCTAAAAGTGGGATAATGTTGAAAGAACATTTTAGAGAGCAAGATCTCCCTGGAACTTTTGTATTGCCAATCTGAATAAGGAACTTTTTTTTTTTTTTTAGTTAGTTCTTTCCCCCTCAAAAATGTATTTTTTAGATAACCAAGTGCATTTAAAACACTTGTATTATGAACACACATCTATTTGTTAAGTCTGCAAGAACTTGAACCACACTGCAGCCATCATTTTACAGAAAATTAGCAAAATGTAATATTTAGTGGAGGAAAAAAAGTAGAGAAGTTGAGCTTGTGGGGTTTTTTTTTTTTTTGGGATGGGTTTGAAGCCAACATAAAAAATAAGCATAGCTATCCCAGCTGAATAATACATAGCCCAAATAATTGTTTTTATTAAATTTGAGTAAATTTCAGGCAAATCTAAATAATCTTGTCATTGAAGAAGACTTATTATGACTGTATTTGTAATGTCACCTGAGCATTATTAGATGTCTTCTTATGTCAAGCAATCCATTTCATTTTTCTGTAACACCAGAAATTTCTGTAAATACTATTTCAGTTTAGTAAAAAGGTTCACTTTACTGTACTGGTATGTGAATGAATGAATTTTATTCGTAACTATTCCATTAGAAATGTCTCTTCATAAGGTCAACGTCCATGTAGCCTCGGCTGGCTTCCGCCTCTCTGATGCATTTTGTGACCTACCTTCACTTTGCTTTTAATTTATAGACTCCAGAGGAAGTAATCTAGGGAACAATGTATCTATGAACTATAGTAATGTGAAAGTTACTCCTCTCGCTTTCTGTCTGCTTTTAAATGTCTTGCTTTTGTCCCTAACTCTTCCCTTCCAGTAATAGAAATGACTGTCGAGATTATTACTGATGTGAATAAGACAATGGTGTACAGGAAGATGTGTATGTGACATGGCTATGATTAAAAATATTTTAATGAAAATAAACTTTTTTTTATAATGAAAACAGTGCTTGATGTCATTAAAGCATCATATCTAAACGAGAAGTTTAAGTCTTTCTACATCTGGTTAACCAGCATGCTTGAGAAATGAAGCTTTCAGATGATAATGTAGAAGAGTTATGTTCATTGTTTAGTTAAAAATTATATATGAATGTTTAACATGTCATTTGAATATCACTTAAAAACTGTTCGAAAAGGGAAGACATAGTGCTTAAAAAAACGTGTGCCAACGGAGGAAGAAAATCTGGCTTAAAAACAAGAGAAACCACGTTGCCTTAAATTCATGGTTGGTAAAACTAAGGATTAAAAACTTTGAAGGAAGCGAATTTCTATAAACACAAAACTGAGTGATGAAGTAAAATGACTTCCAGTTTTCTGCGAGGGATACTGCGTTAAGCTCTTACTACAACCTTGAGTGAGCTTGCCCTTCATCAGATCGTCTAGACCACACGTGTCGAACTCCAGGCCTCGAGGGCCGCAGCCCTGCACGTTTTGCATGTCTCCCAGCTTCAACACAGCTGATTGCAATGAGCAGCTCGTTATCTGGCTTTGTGCTGAATGTGGTGATGAACCATCAGGACATTCAGGGGAGGGAGACATTGAAAACGTGCAGGGCTGCGGCCCACGAGGATCTGAGTTTGACACCCCTGGTCTAGACCGAGCCCAGGTCACTACAGTCCATATAAAAGGTCAATTGGGCTTTTGCCACAACCTTTAGTATCATTGCCGGGTATCATACAATGTGATCGCTAATCAATAATTTTACCACAGCGATGGTTTACACTTTTCTTGTGATCTTATACTCGACCAACATGAACAATGGGTGAATTACATAATGCAGCACAAAGGGTCCGTTGACATGGCGACGTTTTAACGCATCGTTTTTGTGTTTTTGTTCCAGAAGAGTTTCTCGTTTACATGGCAACATTTTAAAAACGATGTCCGTTTACATGTAGACGGCAGAAACACTAAAAATAATGTGGTTAGCATGTTTGGCCACTAGTGGGTGCTGTTGTTTGTTTTCGTAATGAACCACAAACACATGTGCGCAAAGAATAATACACTATAAACCTTAACAATGGAGGGTACACAAACACTCGTTTCCGACGTCTACACGGAGACGGAGCCGGAGCGCTTCCAGACGGTTGCAGAGAAAGTTGAAGATTTCCACCTTGGGAGCCGATTCCAGAAAGTAGCGTTTCCAGCGGCACCGTTAGTAATTCAAAGAATAGTGGAAGGTAGGTTAAACCTACCTAATATGACTTTCAGCCCTGGAGAAACAACTGACACAACCTGTAACTTCAGAGTCGGTGCATAAATGATGCAGTCTGTAATTACCAAAAAATAAGACGTGATTGTGGTGAAGCTAATTCAGTGACTTGTGACAGCTCCAGCTCACACTGATTGGCAAATAGCGGCTGGAAAATCAAACAGATAGTCATGTCTGCAAAAACAAAAGCTCACTTAGATTACATTACGTATGTTTGTGCATGTGTGTGCAGGGATATTTACTCCAGTGCGTCCATCACTGTGTAGCCATGCGTCTGCTGTCCCCCGCAACAGTGATGGGCTGGATTTTACACAAAACCAAATGTTTTGCTCGCTTTTATTTGTTTATTCCTTCAATTAAATGTTTTGCCTGTGTGTCATTAGAGCGTGTGATGCATTAAAGCAGGATGGTTAAAACGGGAATTAAATTTTTTCCATAGTAACACTAAAGAAAATGCAAGAAAAGCTAAATAAAGGGTTTAGAGCACACAGGCCCAATATGGAAAATGTGGGTTAATCCTTCTTTAGTGGCGCCAACTTGGCAGCTCTTTACATTCTCCAAGTAAACAGGCGAATTGGTTCCATATTGCTTCTGCAGCTTGATGCACTATTTAACATTTTACTGCTACCTCTTCAATCAAGCCCCACCCTCATATATACCATGCCCACACTAACTCATACCTTCCAAATTCATTTTTAGCCTGAATATGAGCAGCATACATCAGCTTCTACTACAGTGTTGTAGGCATTTGTTATGCGTTCATGGTTGACAACAAGACTGTAAAAATTACAAAGATGTCATTTATAAATGAGGGGACAGAAGGGAGATTCATTCATCTGTGCTTAACTGTTAATCAACTCAAAATAAAGTGAAAAACAAAACATTCAAACAAATATCAAGACAGAATGCAAAAATCTCCATGTTGTTTAATGGTAGTTTTCTACGTCTATTTATTGCTGCTTGTGACACAACTTATGATGCATTTCATTGGTCAGCAGAAACTAAATGATGGTATTATTTAACACATGAAACTGGCATTTGACTCTGAAGGAAAAAATGTATAAATGGTCCTGAGTGGGTTAGACCGACTACTGGAGAGCAAGAAGCCGTTGAACAAATAGAAGTTTTATCAATAATCATTATGATTATTATGATATTTCAACAAAGTAAAACCTAAAAGTCGCCCATTGTGGCCTGCAAATCTAGACATTCGACCCAGTCACCTCTTGGTAGACAAGATAACAAAACTCCTGCACTGATTGATGAGCAGAGGTCAAAGTTCAAAACCAACCAGAAGCTGACCTTATACATCCGTCTGCTCTCTGACTGACTGACTGACTGACTGACTGACTGACCATCTGGTCTCCACACTTTGGATAGACTGAAGTCTGCAAGAGCCCCGAAACATGTCAAAACATTTCAGGGGAACAACAACAGGAAAATATTATGTAATACGTGTCTGAGGGAAGACTTTTGGGAACCGCCATGTTTCTAGAAATTCCGTCTTACTTCTTCTTCTATTCAGTTTGAGAACAAGTACTAATGCGTCAAGCAGGTGAGCGAGTTTTTTCCCCCCATTGTGGGTGCAGGAGCACCGTCACTTACTTGGAAGTGTTGGAACGCTTTGGCTCGATCGTCACATCTCTCTGTGAAAGTCCTCAGAGTCCTGAAGAACATCAGCAGATCACTGGTCTCCTCCACGCTGAAATTACAACGCACACGTCGTTAAAACTGGTTGTTCATGTGCCTCAGTAGCAAGATGGTGACAAGCTCACGGTACAGTAACATTTGACACAAAGAGCATTGAGAGGTTTATTGTGTAAAACCCCAAAAAGTTGTGCAAGTATTGACACAGACCGCTCAGAATAACAACATCAGGAGCTGATGTTTAGTATGTATTCAAACAGTGAATATCAAGGAAGACATTACATTCGTAACCGATGAGCTAACAATGCTAACGACTACACAAGGATACTGCTTACATGCTGTTGCACATTTATGGAAAGTTGACTAGAAAGAAAACATAATAGCAATAAGGATGAGCACAGCAGGAGGGAAGACAGTCCATTCAAGAAGTTGTGTTAACTTCACGAGGAGGCGCATGAAGTTGGAATCAGGGCATCAAGAGCCACAACACACAGAGGCGCCCAGGAAATAGACATCGGATGTCGTTGCTCACTGTATAGTAAACAGGATGGGATGTCAGAGGCATATTAATTATTGGGCCGAAGAGAAGATTTAAAGCTTTCTTTTCTCACATTATCTCACAGTACGCAATATTTCACAGTCAGGTCTGTGCACCACCGAAAGAATCCAAACTACAACTAATGGAAATTCCCCACCAAATCGTTGTTCAACTGGGAAACCTCAGCAGCATGAGCTAATATTGCAATTATTAGACATTATTCAATACAAATCTGGCATATTTTGGAGGTCTTAAACCAACATTATAGATGAGAAAGAGATTTCAGACTAAAGTCCTAATAATATCTGTCAATGATTACAGGAAATACTGTACGTCCAAAAAGTACAACTTTGTCATTTTTTTAGTACAGCTTCATCATTCACACAAAATAGGACAAGTCCAACCGTTTGCTTCAAAATAGTGCTTGATTACAGAGAAAGATGTATATTAAGATTACAACCTAAAGGAAAACAAAGAAGAAGAAATCTCTCTTTTGCTTTGGTTTGGTCCGTCTCGCAGAGCCCGAGACACTCTGTTAAACGATTTCCAGTTTTCCATGGGGGCCCGGGGCTCGACGGCAACCGGGTTAAGTTTCCAGATGACTGTTATTCCACACAGAGCTGATGGAAACATGGCAGCACCCTGCCATATCATGGAGCATGACCAAAAACAAAAAAAAAAACTAAATAAAAGACAGCGACAAAAAGACAGAAGAACAGAGATTAATCCTTGGAGATTGTGTCAAAGTTCTCTTCTTATTCTTTGCAGCCTTTGTTTCCTGAAGCCTTCAGAACTATAAGGTTTCTGCTTTACTGAGGCACTGCTGAAGGTGCATCAGGGCTTTCTGGAAGAAGCTGACCCATCATCTCTCTAAAGTTAGGTATGAGAACCAGAGAGGGCTAACTCTACCACATCTCAGACTGCACACACACAAAAAAAAATCCTGATTACATTCAAAGTAAAAGATTCCATTAAGGATGCCATGTTCTCTAAGCAGCTGGATGTTGTAATGGTCCAAACAACACTTTCAGTCTTATTTCCTTACCAAATATAAAATGTGGCTCTTTTGTGACCACAAAAGAAAAACTGGTTTATTACTTCAACCATAATGCATGCCCATATGCTGAAGGATTTCATGTGTCTAATGAAAAAAAAAGAAAAAAACGGTCTTGGAAACAAACCCAGGTCTGAGGTTGATGGACATCACCTGCTACTGCTGCTGCCCTGACCTCAACACACTTCAGCTTAACATCATCAGTCTGGCTCGGCGCTCGAAACACAAAGCCGACAGGACTCAGTGAAGTTCAGATATTAGGGAGCCGCCTCCTCCAGATGCAAGCGAGGCCGTATTTCAATAGCAGTGATTTAAAAAGACGTTTGGCATGTTTTAGTTTAGGTGCCCTTTAAAGGTCTCATTTTGTACCGTTTCTAGACAAATTCACATAGTTTGTCAGAGGTCCAACAGGAATGTATTCCAAGTGTATTACCCCAAATCCAGCATTGGTCCTGAATTTCAGCCAGTCTAAAAGTTCCTCCTCCGTTTCTGTGTCTGTACCTTTAAATGCTAATGAGTTGTGGCTGTCCACGCCCACTCCATGTCTGTATTCAGGTAGCATTTGTGAGAACAAATTCCGCCAACTCTTAATATTAGAGGACAGAACTCATCTACCTGTGGGAGGGTCAAAGTGAGTATGCACTACCAGGGGGAGTGGCTATTTCCCTGCATGATGTCATGAAAGGAAAATCTCTGATTCGCCTGTCTGAGTACACGTTTGCTAAAAAGTGGAGCAAGCGAGTGAGCGGTGTGACAGACTTTCTCCACTTCTGGGACCTCATACACAGGCTATGGGGACACATTGTACTGTTTTCAGACAGACCAATGTGTCCCCATAACATGTGTATCCTTTATAAAGAGAAGTTTGCATAATATGGGAACTTCACTGTAAGTCCTTTTAAGGGCATAATTCATCATATGCATCAGGAATGTGTTTAGAACACAGTGCATGAATATGTAGAATAAAGTAAGACATAGAACTCTACTATCTTTAAAATGGTCATTGTTGAGATGGGTCCATCTTGTGGAATTCAGGCTAAAAGGAGAAGCTGTGTTGTTTTTTTTAAGCAGCCCTGAGACAAATTACTGATCGTGGAAACAACCAGAAATCCAGCAACAGTGCCACAATAAAACTCTCTCTGCCCAGATCTTCAGTGGTTTACACAAAACCAAGTAGAAACAGCACGGATCCATCCGGTGTGTGATTTCATACGGCAAAATGGCTTGGGCGAGGCAAAACTCATTGATGTGACACAGCAGACCAGTTTATCCAGACATTATTACACCTGCTCTCGTTGCCAATGTTGGAGCAGAATCAAAACACAGGTGGAACAAGGTGGGCACCCAATTACATGATATAAGTTAGGATTGAATTCATTGTCAAAGCAGCTCCAATATAAACTGAAAGGGATAGAAGGACAGGTTTTGTTTTGTTTTTTTCTAATTTTGTATACAAAAAGTAGTTACGATCAAGAAGTCATATTTTTTCTACAAGCAAAAGAGCAATGAATGTCACCTTTTGCTGAAATATTGAAATCCTGCTGCCCTTCTGAATGAAGCAGATTCTGTTCACGCTGACCTTCTAGAGTCATGATATTGAGTCGGTTGCTATTACAGATAAGCTGTCAAAAGTATGCGTTCATTGTGCCAAACTGAATTTATAGATGAAAACACAGATTTTTATTCTTATGTGCATGCAATGTGCTTTTGTAGCTGAGTAAACAAAAAAAAAAAAAACCCCATTGCATCCCGTTTTGATTGCAGTAGAAGATCCAGAACAAACGTCTCAGAGTCACTTTGATGTATTAAAAAGCCAAATCTTAACAAGTGTCAGATGATAACAATCACTGTGTCAACACGCGCAGCACGAAAACTATTATTGGCTGGAGGCGAGGGACAGCTGTTTGTGCAGGTCCAATTCATTAACCAAATAATTCTGTCCTGAAACAAACCCTATATTATTTAAGACGCTATCTAATTGGCATTACATGTGTAACTGCAGGGGCTCTCCGTTGGGCGATGAGCCCTGTCAAAACATGGGTGGCCCCAGAGCGCAGCTGTATCGCTCCTCATACCAACAACTCTCAGGGAAAATGAACAGATGTTGAAGCGACTCACCTTTATTGGACATACAGACGCTACAAAACCCCCGTGTCAGTATTGATCTGCATTAGTTTAGGTCAGTTTTAAGAGATTGTCATTCTGATTCAGGCTGTAAAGACCAATGCTCTGACACACACACACACACACACACACACACACACACACACACACACACACACACACACACACACACACACACACACACACACACACACACACACACACACACACACACACACACACACACACACACACACAGACACACACACAGACACACACACACACACACACACACACACACACACACGGACGAGGCAGCAGTGTGTTGAATCATTATCTTCAGTATTTTTCCATCTGTTGTTTGCCAGGTTCTGCAGACTTGGCCATGCACTCCAGATGTGGTTTGGCCCGCGATGTAGAGCAAATCAGACTTCTGCACTGCCTTGCTGATCCACTGACAGAGCCGACGCTTTTATGATAGACTGTGGTCAGAGGATCAAAAAAACGCACCTGGGCACACTGAGCGGAACACACGTTAAGCCGGAGCCCACAATTTACTGAGTGCAACTTTGATCGATAGAGCAAACGGCTCCGTGGGACCGGGTGAAGAACACGGCGAGACAATTTATTGATTCTCCAGTGGACAGGCGTCATTACTTAACGCCTCAAAACGTTTAGCACTGCTGCTAAACACGGGGATCCATTAACATGAGCTGCAGTTACATGAAGGATAAGTAACTGGACCGAACGCCAAACCAATTAAGACAGAGTCATGTAAACAGTTCTGATTAGGTCGACCCGTCGTGAATTAAATTACAATCAGATCGGAGTAGGTGGCGTAACGCTGTTTATCAGCTGATGACAGTCTGTGTAAAAGGCTCCTTAGATTGATTCTCACTGTCTGAGCTGCGTGCGCATGTCCATTAGGCAACACCACCCTGTGATGCGTCACACAGTGTTTTCATCAGATTGAACAAAAAATAAAAGTGTCCATGTGAACACAGATAATGTAAAAAGCTGATCGACTTTTAGGGTTTTTAAAGTGAATAATACAGATCAGAAGCAGGCAAACGAAATCAGAACAAGTTCATTTCAAACCATTTTACTGATTATTTTTACTTTTCCCAAACTGTCTGTTAAACAACATTTCCTCCAGGAAAGACGCTTTACAAATCAGTTTAACAGATGGATTGAAACGGCTCTCATCGGTCTGCAGTGTTTGTTCTCACCTGGATATGAAGGTGCTGAAGCTCTGCAGGTCACCCGAGTCCAGCACCACACTCAGATCGCTGACTGTCCGCTCAGATTTTCGACCCTCCTGGAAAACAAAGATATCATCTTGGGGAACAATAAACCGAGTGGCTGTAAATTATTGTCTTGTTCTTTTGAATTGTGATCAGGGACAAAAGAAGAAAGTTTAATCACATAAAAGTGAGAGATTTGTTTGTACTATCCTTGATCATCACATAAGAGAGTGCCCTATTGGTCAAACATGAAAGTGGAGAAAGAAAATCTGTCAAAATTATTATTTTTTTTAAAATCCATTTATTTAGAGAAACATATTTTTCAGTGTCACTCAGAATTTCCGTCACTGGCCAAGCAAGATGTCTGTACTGTTGCTTGACGAACTGTTAATAGAAAGGTCTTGATGTGCGACTGCAGGATAACCAGATGTTGAGTTTTCTTGAACAGACTTTCATTCACTTGTATTCTATGGCGGCTCCGTCCAAACTGGTGTTGCAGATTATTACCCAGCAGCCATTAGGGGAAGGGAGGACATCAAGCTTTGACAGGTCACCCGTTAAACTAACAAGAATGTCTTTTGTTGTGGGAGACGAGGTCGAACATGCAAACCTCCATGTCCGACCAGGACTCAACCTTTTAGCTTTGAGTGCTTTACCACAGCAACACCTTGCGTTTCTTTTCTGCATTTGCGTTGTCATGATGAGACACTCATGGTGACTAAAACAATTTCATGTTTTTAAAAAAAGGGCTATTAGAGCATAATAGCATCATAAAATATACGTTATATATTATTATTTAAACTGGCTGGTCCCTTATGGTTGCATTTCTAAACACTAGGTCCTGACTAGTCCGTCAACATGCTTTTTTTAAAGTCTCATAGGAAAGTTAAAAAAAAAAAAACATTCAAATGTAAACAGGCTTATTGTGCAAATTATTCTGCTTATCTTTCTGTCAGAACGTGGAAACGTGCAGCGGGAGATGACATATGACCTGCATGGATATTAATTTATACAGGCTGTGTTATCTTCATTTGACTCAAATCTAAACCACATATACAAAGTAAAGCAACTTTATTTATGGTTGTTTGTTTCTTTATTTTACAAATGCTTCTGGGCATTAAATCCCACAGCATTAGAAAGCTTATTTGTCAATAGTTTGTTTTTGTTTGTTTTTTTTTTTTGGGGGGGGGGGGGGGGGGGGGGGGGGGGGACGAGGTGCAACGAGGGCAAAGATCTTGTATCAGGATAACCTTATAGAGAGACCAGTTTTCAACAATGTTGGCTTGTTTGCTTAGACTTTCATCCATGAGTCATATTAGTTTTGAATCAATGTTCAAGCTGTGCTCGGCCCCCCTGCTGTTACAATTTAGTCATGGTGTAATCTATATCAAAGCCTAGGAGGAGGGTGTGCGTCTGCTTACAGATGGATGGTTTCCAAATTACACAGCCAAGCAATTAATGTCTTTATTCAAACAAGTTAAGACTTCAGGACAGAAACTATCATTTTAATGACACTTCATGAGGAAAGCAGGAGAAGTGATTCAACGAAAGCAGCTGCTCTGCTGGTTTGTCCAACTGGAATTAAAACCAGAAGACTGTTGGACCTGCATGCAGCTTCAGGGACTACAATGATGCAGAACCGCTTGACAATAGAATTACATTCACATCAATATCATATCTTCAGTATTTGCTCGTGTTCAAACACCTTTCAGTCCGTGATATTAACATTAAGCTCTCCCAGCATCACAGCAGTAAGGTCACTGGTTTGAAGTGGTTGGCATACAAGACCTTTCGGGGGAGGGTTTGAATGTGACTGATGGTTCTTAATTAGATATAGTTGTGCTTTTCTGATTCTATATATATGTGTAGTTTGAACAGTGGAAGATGAGATTATCTGGCGACTCTATTCAGGATAAAGTGGCTATAGGGGATGAAATAAGTGGACGGTTTAATGAAATGTCACAAGATTTATTTAGTTTGGATAATAAATGAGCTGATTCTCAAAATGATGCTACTTTTAGATGAAACTTAACAAATTCAGAAAGATATTGAGTTGAGTAACTTGTGGTATGAGACCGTTTGACAAATAATTGAGTAGAAAAAAGCTTCTTAAACGTATATGCGTCTGACAAATGCACTTTTCAGTCTTCAGTCACATCTCATATTAGTACAATTACCCAAATCACTCTAAATGATCACTCTGCTCAGCCAACAAGTGACATTTGACTGATTTCTTGAGGAAGAGCAATCAAAAGATAAGCAAACTGTCCCTAACGTGGATGTTCATCCCATCTGTGCTATCACTCCGCAGGAGCGGCAATTTTAAAATTCTAACAGGATGTGGCTTTCACCTCAGTTTAGTCTGATTAGGATTAAATAAAAGTGAAATAAGAGTGTGTTCCGATGAGCTGATAAACTCTAGACTGAAATGGACTACTAAACATGGCTCTCTGACACCCCCTGCTGTATCTCGTCGGTACAACGTCAGAGCCCTTCAATATGAGAACTCGTTGATGTTGTACCCACCAGCTGCAGAATAAAGAAATCTGACTTATGAACATGCACTGTGTCATTTTTCTTTTGTTGGCAAACATGCAAAAGCATTATTAAAACCTTGATCAAACTAATTTAGGTCCATTGCTGCCGGACATCCTTCAATGCACTAAGCTTCTCTCCTTTCCTTCTTTCTTTTCCCCGAATTCATTTGTATTCTGTCTCTGTTTGGGTTTGGATTTGGATTTTTGCTCCCTTAGTCTGTGCTTTCACCACACTGATGTTTCTGATTCAGGACCAGACTATAATCTTTACTCAGATATTAAAGACATTTTTAAGAAAACAACATTCACCTGATTCTCAGACAGTTGAAACTCCACTTCGAAGCTGAGTTTGGAACAGCGACCTGATAAACGGATCTGCTGAACCAGCTTAGTATCACCTTACAAGAGACACAGACACGTTTTGGTGGATTATTGCTTCAGGTAACACAGAGTCAAATGTCCAGAGTACGATTCACGGCAGTATTTCATAGCAAAAATCCATTTCGTGGCGTCTTCCTTACAAAACGTGATTAATACGGTGATATTCTTATTCTTATATTCTATCGCATGACTGTGAATTTCAAAGGTCTTACTGCTTTGGAGAGTCGTTGTGGTAAAACTGTCCAGATTGATGCCATTCATCTCTGTTTGCTGTCCCAGATCCTCTTTCAGATCCTCGACTTCCTCCTTCAGCCTGGACTGCAGCCTCTCTATTTTTTGGCCTGTTTGCTGTCCACATAAATAAGCCCTGTAGAGGAAAAACCCCAAAGACTTAGAGATTTAAAGCTCAAACGAGAATAAATTTCATCACTATTGGCTGAATTTTAACTGAAGGAAGAAAAGTGAACTTACAGAGCATCCTGCATTTGTCCTTTGAAGTGGAACTGCATGTCCTTGTGGCTGTCTTTTATGAGCTGCAAAGCCTCGATTTCAGCCTGGAAATGGTTGATCTGAGCCTCCAGCCCTTTAACCATCTCACTGTTCTCCTCGTCCATCATCTTCTTCTGGACTAAAAGATCAGAGTAAAGCAATCCGTTGTAAAGCACTTGTAGATGTGGATAGAGTCCTGTTGAAGCTGATGAGCAGGATTCTGGAAAGATTACAAAAACAGAATGAATTGGGAAGAAAATTTACATTAATTTGATGGGATTGTGATCTTCAGTACTTCTATTAAAAATGACATTATGGAAGAGGTTGGGCTGAAACGATTTGGCCTAAAAAAAAAATATATATATAATCTTTTTAAAGAAAGATTTGAGTTTCGATTTGAGTTTTTTTCCTCAGTGCACTTTAAAAAGGACTGCAGACATCAGATATATTGTCATGTGTTAAGGACACATATTGAGTGGCCTTAACACTAAAATGCTTATAAACAATCCCAAAATAAAAAGTCAATCAGGATCTGTCATTCGACAAATTCAAGCTTTAACCCAGGTTTTAGCAAAAGTGCAACAGCAACTATGGAAACCTACGAGGAATGGTAGAACAGAATGTGAAAATTTGCAAATTTTCGAATTTGCAAACCAAATTTTTTATTTTTTTTTGCTACAAATTCGATAATTCGATTAAATAGATATTTTGCCCAGAGGTAGAGGTAAATGCAGAGGAAATACTGGACTGACTCTCTCCTGCAAGTCCCTTCCCACCCATCCAGCTCCATATTTAACTTGGATGACACCACCCTGCTTGGGGTGGAGGAGGCTCGGCTGACTACAGAGAGAAGGTGGAACATCTGTCCACGTGGTGTTCAACCAACAACCTGCTGCCGAACAACGTAAAAACACAGGAGGCCATTGTAGATTTCTGCAGGACCAGCGTGGACCACGCTCTGCTTCACATCAACGGGTCGTGGTGGAGACAGTGTCCTCTTTCAAATTCCCGTGAGTCCACATCTCAGAGGAGCTGTGCTGGTCTTCTAACACTGAGGCCCTGATGGCAAAGGCCCAGCAGAGGTAACGCTTCCTGAACGTTCTCAGGAAGAACAAACCTTTTACACATCTACCATTGAAAGCATACTCGTACTGCATCACAGCCCAGAAAATCACCGGCTGCCCTCTGCCCTCCCTGGAGGACCCTGCCATCCTGAAAGACCCGTCCCAGCCAGCTCACCACCTGGTTCATCTGATGCCTTCTGACGAGCGCTACAGGTCAATAAAGACCAGCACATCCAGCTTGTTAAACAGTTTTTTATCTTTGAGCCATCAGATCAATAACTAACCATTGTTCTGGACATTAGTGTGTTATTCTACATCACGTGCAATCCTGTTCTTGGTACTTTATCATGGGGTGGCTGGCTCGGTTGGTAGAGCGGTCATCTCCCAATTGGAAGGTTCAATTCCCATCTGCTTTTGTCAACATGTCGAAGTGTCATTGAGCAAGAGACTGAACTCCAAAAGGCTCCCAGAGGGTGGCCTTGCATGGTAGCCACCTCCATTAGTGTGTGTGTGTGTGTGTGTGTGTGTGTGTGTGTGTGTGTGTGTGTGTGTGTGTGTGTGTGTGTGTGTGTGTGTGTGTGTGTGTGTGTGTGTGTGTGTGTGTGTGTGTGTGTGTGTGTGTGTGAAAGTGATTAACAGGGTAAAGAGTTTTGGAGACTGCTTACACAGTGAAAAGGCGCTATATAAGTGAAATTCATTTAAATTAATTTACTTTATATCATGTATGTTCTACATATGTTCTATAATAACATACAATTATATGAGGCATATAATGACAATAAACTATTCTATTCTCTTTTTGAATCCATCTACCTTTGAAATACAAGGGTCATAGATTATGCGAAGATGAAGTGAGCCGATACTCCCAATGTTTAAAAAATAGTGTCTCAAAAACAGCAAAAACTATCACAAATGTCGTCGGTCAAGGGAGGGAGAGTTCAGTTAAATTAAAAAAATAATGTGCAGTAATAAGCTGTATGGAAATATGACGAAAACCTAACGTGACACTTCAAAAATGAACATATCGTCTCTCTGGCCATCCTACAATGGGACAAGCCTTTACAGAACAGTGTTAACCGTATTGTCACTACGTGTTGTGTATGGAGTTAAAAACAAAGATTTCTTTACCTATTAAATCTTCTTTAGGTCGCCAGAAGACCAAAACAGTTTGTCGCCTCGCGCTCTTTGGACTCTACCTTTTTACAAAATCTGAAGGGGAGGAAATGTATGTATGCAGAAAACTGGACGGAAAATGAATCTTAACATCAACAAATCATAAAAATAAAGTTGAACTAAAAGTTCAACACTTGGTTTTGAGACTTTTTTGTATGATTAAAGACTATCTTTAGAGAATGATAAGACATGTGACACATGAGTCTCCCCTTCTATTCAGCGGGTCATAGAAC
Organism: Lipophrys pholis; assembly: GCF_963383615.2. Taxonomy (NCBI): domain Eukaryota; kingdom Metazoa; phylum Chordata; class Actinopteri; order Blenniiformes; family Blenniidae; genus Lipophrys; species Lipophrys pholis. The sequence continues at coordinate 30,996,261 of NC_137637.1, read as the reverse complement.
GTACCATTTACTTCCCTTTAACCCTTTAATGTCCTACAAAATAAAAAATGGCTCTTGAGAAACTTTTCTCACAAGAAAACAAACTGTTATTCTTCATTATCGTAATCCTAAATTAGTTCTGAAGAAATGGATGATTATTGCTTATATTTGTAACAATTCACACCTTCAGTGAGCGGTCATGAGTGTTTTATATAATTGTTTCAGGTGTCTCTGGCAGATATGATATCACATCTCATCGTGGATGCTTGGTTTCTTCTCCTTTCGAAGTTGTCCATTTTTATTTTGTGGCCATTGATACTGTCCCCTGAAAAATAATGATCAAAAGAAACCATCGCGGAACCTTCGGTGCTGCGGAAGGAAATACCCTCGGACAAGCAAACCCGGACCAAGATCAATGTAACACCGACTGGATACATGTGAGGTAAACATTTTTTCTATCCATTTAATTAAACATGTGGTTTTGATGTGATAACAGTTTAGATCACTGATATAAAATCGTATATAGACTTTGTGTGAAGCTGCTTTGTCCCTCTTGCCGTTTTGTAAGAGTTCAGATAACTTAGACGTTGAAATCTACAGAATGCATCATTTAATGTACATTAACTATATTTAATTGTCTTCTTTATTAGTTTTCGGACTTTATTCATTTGTCTGCTTTAAGTCAGCCTGCGGCAACAAATGCACCAAACACATCTTTCCTGTTAGTGTCATCATGTTTAGATTTATTCAAACAGAATTCGCGAACATCAGTATGTAGACTGCAGGTTGTGCCACATTATTTACTGGGGTTTTGATATTTAGTTTATAACCCAACGGTACAGATTGTACAGCTCTCGAATTATTGCATTAATTGTAAGGCAACAAAAACCTTTTTTTCCCTTCTTCTATTCGAAGAATAGCCAAAGTAACCAGTGTCCTTATAGTGGTGTGGGTTGCTTTAATTAGATTTTGTATAAACATGGTGTTATAATGCTTCTGTTATCTGAATTATTTTAGTTTCATGTTATACAAATTGACTTTCATTGGCTCAGAAGTGCCCTTTTTGGCCTATTGACAGTCCTGATGGTTGTCTAGTTTCAGGTGCATGTCATTGGCATTTGCTGCCTCTGAAATTAAAGTTTTGTCGTGGATCTGGAGCAATGAAGCGACTGTACATCGGTGGGTTGAGCCACACAGTCACTGAGAAGGACCTGAAGGATCGGTTTGGAAAGTTTGGACAAGTGGAGGATGTGGAGCTCAGGACCAGGAGAGATGATGGGGGTGAGGAAGTCGACACACTCTGACAGAACAGCGTGGAATTGAATAAAAAATAATAATAATTAGAGAGATCAGTCTATAAATTCTGTTTATTCAAGTGCATCATTAATATTGAGTTTTCAAATGTTAAATCTGGAATTTAATGGAAATGAAAAGGGTCACTGCCACATATAGGCAAGTATATGCAAATATTTTGTGGTCATCTTCCCTCAGATGCTGCAACATTTTGACTTTGGGGTTTTTGTTGATTGAGAAATCTTTTTTTCATGCTCTCCCGTTTTTTGCTATAGGAGTTCCTTATAAAACCTTCGGCTACATCAACATCGACATTTCAGAGGCCGATTTAAAGAAGTGTAAGTGATCTGACCTGCTTAGTGAACTTGTAGTGACAATCAACTTTTGAGTGTTTTTTGTTTTGTTTGTTTTAACTGACAGTAAAAAAAATATATAATCCCTGTGGAGAAATCATAAACTGATGTAACAAATGTATTATGTATTTATATTTGTAACAAAAGAATATTAGATAGGTATATGCAGATAGGCACTCAATTGATCCCTGGTTAAAATAAACGTGTAAAAGTCTTGCACTTCTTTATTCTTTGACATCACAACTTGCATTGTGTTCCTTTTCTGTGAGAAAATCAGTGTCCAATCTCTGCAGGTTTGACGGTGCTGAACAGATCCAAATGGAAAGGAGGAACTCTACAGATAGAAACGGCGAAAGAGAGCTTCCTGCACAAGTTCAGCATTTTTCTTTTACCCCACTATAAACACTTCATATTAACAAAGAAATGACTGAGAAGGCATCATTACACTCAATAATCAGCCAGTAAAATCCATCTTAACTGAGTGATGGTAGGTGAAGACATGTGATGAGCATGTTTTATGTCTTAGATTGGATCAGGAGCGGCAGGCAGCAGCAGAGCGGCAGCTCCAGCCTCCCTCAGCCGACGACCCGAGACAGAAACTTCTGGACTCTCTGAGTAACGCTGGCGTGAACAACTTCACCATGAAGGCGGCTGTACCAGGAACCGAAATACCAGGACACAAGGTTAATTCGTCCACTGTCTCCTACTTCTGTCAGGCCTTGTGTGTCTGTGTGTTGTGGTCAATTCTGCATATAATCAAACATTTAAATATCATTTAGTTTTTTTTAGCTTCTTTAGTCTATAAGTGAATCAGAGGCACACTTTGTGAAGCTTGATGTTTCGACTGTCCCCATGCTGTTCTTTCAGGATTGGGTGGTTAGTAAATTTGGACGAGTCCTCCCCGTCCTGCAGCTCAAATGTCAGAAAGGATGCAAAGCCCGAACTCTAAAATACGACCCGTCCAAGTACAGCCACAACATCCGGCGCCTGGACCGAGACGCCACAGAACAGACCACACCGGTCGCCGAGCTCACCTGGCAGGTGCACGGGGGAGACGATGACATCAGCAAGAAGAGGCGAGGCGAGTTCCCTCCATACAAGCCATCAAGACCAAAGAAAAGCCGCACTGATGTGGTCAACGTCCAGAATGCCCAGAGCAGAACAAGGTAACCGCCATAGGGTTTGTGCTGGTTTCTGTGACACTGGAATCTTCCTGTAGGCTTCTGGGCTTTTAGTTGATGGTGATCGTGATTCCTCACAAGTATAAGGAATTTCATCTTATGTCTGGAATTATGAAATCTTTAGAGTTTTGTGACGTTTTTTTTTTTTTTTTCTTTTCGGTGTCACAGCTTCTGCCATTTGTTTCTCTTGTGGATAGTCTTGTAAAATCTGAATATGTATGTTTTTACTGTTTGTGTTTCAGTAGAATGGAGACAGTCAGTCACAGTCATGCTCATCCGCTCACCAATGGATTCAAACCAGCAGCCAGCCAGCAAGCAGCTCAGAGGACACATTTTACAGACAGCGATTCAGATGAAGAAATCCGCATGCTGGCAGCAACTCCGTCCCATGGTGCACTGCTGCAGGAGGTGGAGGAGGATAACCTGGAAGTGGTGGGATTCGACTACTTGATCAAATCGGGATACAAAGGTAACAGAGGTGTTTGGATTGGATGTTACTTGTTCTGTGGGATTAGTGGTCGAGGATTTGAACCATGAAGTTTTTCAGCCTGTTTTATTTTTTTCCCCCGGAGTAAAACACTCTACTATACGGAAGAGTTTTAGGGCCGCTGAAGAAAAAAAAAAATTTGGAGGCTAAAAAAAAAAAAAAAAAGCCTTCATGGCCCCCAAAAAAAGTTGAAAATCATATTCAAGATTTTTTTTTTTTCACGGAGAGACGTCAATCCATCCTTCATCATTTGCCCGTAGATGTGAATTCACATCAAATCACTTAATTCGGACTATATCGGGTGTCATCATGTGATTTTACACAGGATTTCCTTGATTAATAAAAACACTTTTAAATAATCCGTGCCTTTGTCCTTCGGACTCGACGAACTTCCGCGACGGAACAACGCTGCAGGCTGCTCTGTCTCTTATAGTCCTGATACTGATGATAACGGCACCGTGTTTATGAGCTACATTCTGTTCTGAAGCATCTTTTCATCACTTCATTAAACCGCCTGATGTGCATTTTGAGGAAGCAGTCACACGCGCTGGCATGTGGATGGACGGGCATTTTTTTTCCACCGTGAAAAAAAAATCTCGAATTTGATTTTCGACTTTTTCTGGGGCCACAAAGGTGGTTTTTTTTTTTTTTTTTTGCCTCCGAAAAAAAAATCTTGGAAATGATTTTCAACTTTTTTTGAGGCCACGAAGGTTTTTGTTTTTTTTAGCCTCCAAATTTTTTTTTTTCTTCAGTGGCCCTAAAACTCTTCCGTACTACTAGACTTGCTTCGTGACTGTGGAAGAGTTCTCGCTTCTATCTGCAGTCAGGATATATCATACTGGGGAAGAGCAGGAATACTTATCCAGTTTTGTCAAACTAACTTGTCTAACCTAATCTCAGCTCTCTTAAAAAACCCAACTAGTCACCCCACCCCAGAAAAAATATCCAACTGCCCCCAGGGCGGAGGCCAAATGGATGTAAAAAAGAAAACATGTTGACTTTGGGATTTTCATTTTCTTGTGACACGGTGCTGTCGCGTCCTTGACTGTATGTTTAAGTGTATCTAACACTGTGCATTCACATTAAAATCTGACTTTTCTTTCAAAAAAAGGGAGAAATATCTGCCCCTGTATTTTGTGCAGATTCAAAAAAAAATAATAAATAGAAAAAGGAGACCACAGATTGTCACTTTTGTTTCATTCCAGTTCTATTTAATTTAATATTCTGAGGATTGTTTCTGTTGCGATTCAAATATATTCACCCAAAAAAAAAACACATCACTCTGAATAATTCTGGTTACTTGAGTCTTATAAAACAATATTTTCTCAAGCTGATATTTCTTTTTGAGGAACATCCTTAAATATAATCCGTTATGGTGTGTGGGAATATTTACATCCACCACTTTATGACCATTTCACGTCATTGGACACGAGTCCTTAAACATTATTATTTAAAGGCCTTCACACTCCATCCAGGGAAAGATTAAATAAGTGGTGCTCTGCATCTTAATAGACCAAAAAAAAAAAAAAACATTGTGTGATTGCATTTTAGGAAAACTGTTGAAATTGCTCTAGTTGGCATCTCTAACTAAACTCCTTACTGCTCTTTTTATGCCTTTTTTATGTGGGGAAAAAGAATAGAAATGATCAATTGTCTATTACGAACAGAACTTACTAATTGATTACCATAAAGAAAGAAACAATGATCTTTGCAGGTTTTCCACAAAACCTTTTTTTTCTTTGTGTCTCCAGGTGACAAAGACGAGGAGGATTACGACTCTGCCGACACGGACGAGCTGTTTGCATCCAGAAAACCTCCCTCTGCTCCTCAACCTCAGGGAAAACTTTCTCCCCCCTCAAATGGATCCAACGCAGCCGGGAAGAACAGGGCAAAGAGGAAAAATAAAGCAGGGGGGGAAGGAGATGCCGTAGAGCACATTGACACAAAAACACTTTGTTCCACACGGCTTCAAGAAGATTCTACTAAACAGAAACAAACCGAGAAAACGTCAGTTCGTCCAGTGGTACAATGCACCTCCTCAGAATCTGATGATGATGATGATGATCAGGAGGAGTTGGATTCAGAAGAATCTGATTATGATGATGATGATGATCAGGAGGAGTTGGATTCAGAAGAATCTGATTATGATGCCATGTTTTCTAATGTCACCCATCTGGAGATCTCTTTTGAAGACCTACAGAAACTCGCTGAAGAAGCCCAGCGGAGCGAGAATACAGCCGCCACTCCTTCAGAGCGTCCTGCTCCCAAGAAAGGCATCACACCCGAGGAGATCCTGTCCGCCCTCATGGGCGAGGACAGCAGCGACGATGACGAGCGGGCGAAAAAGAAGACGAAGAAAAAGAAAGGCCTCACATCAACACCGCTACCTGCTTTCAAGGGGACGAAAATGCTGAATGAAGAGATGGAAAGAGGCGAGAGGGCAGAGGAAGACGAAGAGGAGGAGTCTAAACGACAGAAGGTCGATGCTGAGCCTCCACAACTCAACCACGTCACGGAAAAAACCAAAGTTGGTGAAAACTGTCAGGAAGTTGCACAGAAACGGACTTCAGAAAGCAGTGAGGATGAGGAGGAGATGAAGGACGATGTGGTGAAGAACATGCGAGTCCCTGAAGTTTTCAAAACGGTTGGAAGTAAAATTCCCGTGAATCAAGAGACAGTAGAGAGAGGCTCTTCCTCGAGCAGTGAAGATGACGAGGAAGAGGAGGAGGAAGACGAGCAGCAGATGAAGGTCACTCGGACTGTTTCGACATTGAATTGGGAAGCGCAATCTTCATCGTCATCCTGCAGCTCCTCTGAGAAAGACGAGAAGGAACAAAAGAGGATTTCTGCTGCAGATGCTCTGAAAGCTGCTGCTCGCACTGCTCTGGACAGCGAGTCCTCTTCCAGTGAGGAGGAGGAGGAGGAAGAGGAGCAGCCTCCAACTCGGGTGGTGTTGGGAGCCAAAGAGGAAGAGGAGCGGCAGAGGGAAGCCAACCTGAGGAGGCTGGCCGCGGTTCAGCAGAAGCAGAAAGAGGCTGAAGAGCACAAGAGACTCATCCAGGGAGCTCTGGCCAAGTTGGTGCGTTCAGACTGTGTTTGTGTGCAAAGTTTTCTCACTTTAAATGATTGACAGGAGACACAATGACACTTAATTCAGTAAAGTGTTTCTTTTCAGCAGGATTCATTTGGTGGTTTTGAGATTTTAAATCTAATAATTGAACTGTATTTTATTTTATTTTTTTATCAGGATGCTCCAGCAGCAGCATCAGGGAAACACATCGTCTTTAACTCTGACGATGATGATGATGATGATGATGCTGTCGACAGTGGTACAGATAAGCGACAGACCCTCTCAGAGGCTCCAACGTCAAAGAAGACCCTGTTGGAGGACAGCCAATCGGAGGACGAGTCGGCTAGTGACGAAGCAGCAGCCAATGAAACGAAGGCAGTAAGAGAGAGAGTGAGTTCAGTCTGATTGATCTGTTCGTCCCTGGATGTGACTGCATCCAATCAATCACAGTCACTCCTTCACTCATATTTATTTATATGGAGTATCTATACGTCTGAATGTTTCCATGTAAATAAATATTGCTCCATCAAACGTAGAGATCCCAGCTTTTCCTGCCTTACGGCCAGGACAAGTCCATTAACTCTCCACCCGGGTGCTTTCAGGTGCGTCCAAAGCCGCCGGGGCATCAGCTGTTTGGTGGCAGTGAGGATGAGGAGGGCAACGATGAAGAGGAGGACAGCAGCAGGTTTGACATCAGGCCTCAGTTTGAAGGTCCGGCAGGACAGAAGGTGAGAGTCGGCTGCGCTGTCGGTTTGTTTTATACAACACAGATTAAAACGCTCGTCTCAGAACGTTTTAATGAAAACTGAGTGGAAAAACATTTTTGATGTCTTCAGAGGATCAGTAGAATCTCAGTCCTGCACAGTATTTTTTTTTTTTGTCTCTTTGATAGTTGATTTGGGTAGCAGTGAATTCGTACCTTGATCGTTTTGTACCTGCTGACGGTGTCCGTCTGCCTCGCAGCTGATGGAGCTGCAGTCTCGCTTTGGGACGGACGAGCGTTTCCGGATTGACTCTCGCTTCCTGGAGGAGGACGAGGACAAAGAGGAGGACTCAGGTGAGGCTCTGGAGTGCGAGAAATCAGTTCATTATGAAGGCGAAAGGATCTTTGAAGAACTCGCATGAGAAGTGGAGACACTTATTGCTTTATTTTTTAATCGTATTTCTGGTTATGATATGAGAGCTTTTGGGTGATTTTACATACCATGTCCACAGAGCATGACTTTACTTATGGCCATTGGTTTGGGCTAAACATTTAGTTTTTAGGGTTCTCAAAGGGTAAATGTAATTTTTGTTCATGTTGTTTTCAGCAATCATAGTTTTATATATTTTAAAAATGAGATTAAATGTAAACTTGTCCCGTAGATGTACAGAAAGCTGTCTCTGTATGTGGACATGTGTGGTGAGGAGTTTCTGAAACACACATTCATAGCCAAACTATGTTTTTTTTTATAGATTAATAGAAGTTTTTAATTTGATTTGGTAACTTTCAAGAAAGCAGAATAATATAAGTATATTTTTCCTCAAAAAATAATTATTACTGTGACTATCATGAGCTTTCCTAATGAAGCTGCTGTTTGTGATACAGATGTAAAGAGGAGCCAAACGGAGGAAGACGAGGCTCTGGACGACGAGAGGAAGAAGAACCTGTCCATCCTGCAGAGTGTGCTGGGCAGCAGCCAACAAACCTGCAGCAGCAAGACGGCTGTCAAGGCCAAAAAATTCAGGTCCGCCTCACACAAGCAATTTATTGAAATGAGAATCGGAGTAATTGTGATGAAAGAGAAACTTAAATCGTGTCTGCATGTGTGTTTGCAGGGACGTGGCAGCGCTGCATTACGACCCCAGTAAAGAGGAACACGCCGCGTTTGAAACTAAAACCGATGAATCCAAGAAAGAGAGGTAAAATATTCACAATATGAGGCAAGCAGACATTTGTTACCAGAGTTTATAATCTAATAAGAAGAAAGAACAAAACAAACTAGGACTTACAGGCGGACCTACTCAATGCCATATTGATTCCCACCACATACAAACACTGTTGCGTATAAATAAATTGGTTTATTGACATTAGGCTCATTATTTTAAGAGGAGAAAAGTACTATTTTGTATGTAGATTTTCATTAAACAGAAAGAAAATTGCATTTGATTAAACTTTAGCTTAAACAACTCATTACATGTTTGAATAATATCTAATGATAATAAATCAGTAAAATAATAATAATGAAACATTTAGTAATAATTGATGCAAAAAAAAACTTAAATACTTGTGTAAAGGAGAATTATCATCAAGTTGTTTTTTTTAAACTGGCCCAGATTGTTAACATTGATACATTGTTTTATTGTCTTATTGAATTATAGAATTCATTCATTAATCTGGAAAAAAAAATGTGTCTAAAATCTTTATACACTGCTATGTATTGATATCGCTAAGGGACCCAGTATGGAACCTTGTGGCACACCAGATTTTATCAGGGCTGGTGTAGAAGCCTTCCATTCCATTTATACTGCTTTATCCTGCTCAGGGTCGCGGGGTGCTGGAGCCGATCCCTGCTACCTGTTGGCGAGGGCAGGATATACCTGGACAGGGGCAACAAATTGGGAAAACAAAGAAAAAAATAAAATAAAAACACATATGGACAGTACATAGAGTACAATACAGCGAGTTTCAATTCGCTCAGTTTCACCCAGGTAGAAAATAGGTATTGCACAAGGATGATGTGTAAGAGACTAACAAAATGTGTACGAGGCACAAAGGCACTAAAGTGCAAGATACACCTGGAAAAAAAGAAGTAAAATCATACCTAAAGGACTCCATGTCTTCATGCCATCAACCTGCCTCAGTATCTCATAATCTGTTTTCTGTCACAGCAAATCAGCCCGGAAAAAGAAGAGGGAAGAAGCCCTGAAGCTTCCTGAAGTTTCTAAAGAGATTTATTATGACGTGTCTGGCGATCTGAAAGCTGTGTTCGGTCAGACGAAGGATGACATCCCTGAGGGAGAGGAGAAGATGAATTGGGATCAGGTGGAGGAGAAAGAAGAAGAAGAAGAAGAGGTGGAGGAGGAGGAAAACGAGGAGGAAGAGGAAGAGCCAGCCGCATCGTCGTCTCTGCTCTCGGCTGAACCCGAGAAGGACGATTCCTCCGGGTTTAAGTTCTCCTTCTTTGGGGAAGACACGGAAACAACAAGTGGCGAAACAGGTGGGGAACGTAAGATGAGTGAAAACGTCAATGGTCCCCGACTCGGAGGTCAGAGCAGCACCTGAAGTATCCAGAATAAAGAGATCGTTATATGTCCTCTATGCAACATTGTCAAGATAAATTGCGCATTGAAATTACCAAACTATATACTTGCTACTAGTTTAATATCTAACATTGTATAAATTTTCCAATGGCAGCAGAGTACAAGGTGGAGAGCATCCAGACTCCAAAGGTGTCATGGCAACAAGACCCACGTTTCCATGACAGCAGCTCAGACGAGGAGGAAGATGGGAGTGAGGAGGAGGAAGAGGAGGATGAAGACGCGGAGCAAAGCAGCACAACTGTCAAAACTACAAAGTGAGAAAAAGTTTGGATGAGCAACAACAAAGGGCATTTTCAGTTTGAACAAAGTTCGATTTATTTTCTTCTGATATTAAAAGGCAATACGGATTGTCGAAAAAATGCAATTTAGAGTCGCTGCAAAACCCTTCTGTGCATGTCTGGAGATTTTTGGTGAAAACTGTGGGACCATAACAAAACCAGTGAACCCAGAGAGAGGGAGACGGAACATGCAAACTCCACACAGAACAGGCTCGTCGCCAACCAACACACTATATTGACAGTCCACACAGAGAAATACAAACTCCTCACAGGAAAAGCCTTCAGAGCCAAAACGAGAACTTTTCTCATGCTGACCGTTCTCAGGTTAGGGTCGGCGTAATGAGACGCTGCCGGAAACAAATGCAGAGTGAAGTCCGATTGCGGGATTGTTTCAGAAAGTGTTTGAGCTGATAGGAGAACGGCGTTAAAGTGAAGAAGGTGACTAGATGTCCTGCTCTCTTGTGCTCACAGGGACGAGGCGCTTGTACAGACAGATTCATTCTTCTTCCACCCCGACGACAACAGACTGGCAGGTACGTCCACGTTTCTCACTTTATTTTGTGCCTTGATATCTCAAGAAGTATTATTTTTCTCTGTTTCGAGTCTTTTACACAATACGAAGTTGTGCCGTTACCTGACCGGAGCTTAAAAGTCCTCCTGCGACCGAATACTTTCCTTTATTGGTGAGCCTGTTTATGCTAAAATCGAAAATGTAAAACAGCTTAAATGTCAGGAGAACTGGACCAGTTGGGACGGTGGTGGCCTGGAGGTAAGAGAAGTGGACTCGCGATTGGGAGTTCACTAGTTCAGATCCCACTAACAAGTCACCACCGTGGTTCCTTGAGCAAGACCCTTATTATTGCATAGCGACTTTTCATTAAAATGTTTGTGTGAGAAGGAAACTGATGTCAGAGTTTACAGTAAAAGCTGATTTAACATGCGTTTCCTCTCAGAGGGTCCGCGGTTGTTCTGCCGGGTCTTAGAGCTGGAGGAGCAGAAGGAGGAGTGGGAGGAGCGAAGGACCGCGCTCAGAAAGGTGAACCAATGATCGCCTGTCTTTTTGTTTCCTCGCGTTAAAATATCTGTTTCAGATACGCAGCATCCATCTTTCCTCGTGGATTAAAAATAAAATAAAAATCGATTATTGTTTTAATTTTATTCTGTCTTGTCTTGCCTGCTTTTGCAGGAGTACAGAAAGAAACACAAGGACGCCCGAAGGAAACTAACTTCCTCCCTGAAAAGCTGAGGATTGTGGGAACCTCGAACTCTGTGAACTGGACATTAAGACTTTTTGTAACCATCAGCAGGAGTGAGGCCTGGTAAATAATGAGGCGGCTTGTAAGCTTCACCTGCGAGAAAAAGAAAATACAGAAATGCCACAATAATTGAGGAATATGATATATTACTTATTAATACCTAAGATTTAAGAGGGCAATTTACTTTGGGGTTTTTTCCAGTATTTTCTGATGTTTATCAGACCAGACTTGCATTTTAATTTTTTTTTCCTCCATCATTCTGTTGATTTTGTTTTTTTTTTCTTAATTGTCTGTTTTGTTTCTCTGAATTTCACATAATGCCACAAAAGACAACCACCAGAGTCGACATAATACAACTGGAGTTTTCACTTTTGTGACTTTCCGCAACCCGACAACTGATCTGACTTGGATAGTTTGTGTTCATTTTTCTTTCATAAATTGAATAAATAAGATTGATTTTGTGATTCTGAATATAATTGACATTTTTCCTAACTTCTAAGCAGTGACATGGCGTGTGGTGTGTGGGATTGCCATATTACAACCAGCTTTTCTACAGACAGCAGAGGCTTTTATTTTGATTAACCGATCGGCGACGTGACACACAAACCCTCTTCACTCCTGGTTGCCAACTTCCAAATATTAAACTAAACTAGATCAACTAACTAACTACACGAACTAAGCAACACAATCATTAACAACACTAACAGGCCTAATATAATCCCAAATAAAGACATTTGAAACGCCGCCAACCCAACTCCCAGAATGCATTGCAGCAATCAGCTCTGTGACGCTACAATATGTTTCGCCTGGCAAGTGTTAATCTAACAAAATTACGATGGTAAAACACCATAAAAGAAACTTATACAATGATTCAGTAGCAGTCTCCAGACTCTCCTAACAAGATATAGCTCATGACATGGCAGCGCATCCGTTGTTTATGTTGGAAACGCAGAGAAAAAGAAAATAACTCTTAACAGCAGAGCTGTCTGCGGTGCTGAAACCACTTTTGACAAATTTACATGAAAGTAGGAACAATTTTCTGACCTTTCCTTTGCTGCAGGTCTGGTAGCTCAGGTGTTGGTCTCCCATCTTTTAAAAGTTGCTGTTTTTCCTCAAAAGAAAGTTGTGAAAATGTCTCCTATCGTCTCGAGCGCTGTCGTCCTGTCTGTTAACCCGCCATCTCGCGAGAGAGCGTAGCAGCGCTGTATGAATTCACCCACGCAGTGTGAAAGTATGTATAGAATTAAGCATAGCAAGGTTACGTCCAACGGCAGCGTCGTGAGCTGCCTTTTTACGTAAATGAGACAAAGTAAGAGTCAAGCTTCATCATCTCACCTGTGACAGAACTGGCAATACTGAAAAGACAAAGGATGCAGGCAAATGAGCGTCACTCCTCCATTTCAAGGGACAAATTCAACCCGAGAGAATGAACGTAACAATAAAATGAAGTGATTTGTGCAGGTCTGTGAAGCCAGGCATATTGGAAGACTCTTATCTGTGACTATGCCATTTTCCCCCACATAGTTGCTGCCAATATGTTATAAACTATAAACAGAAATTCTCCTCTGCACCGATCCAGAATGCATTCAATTTTATGACATCAAATGAGAAACACATGCTGAATGAATCATTTATCTTCCTAAAGAGAACACATTTCCCGTCAGCTATACACATCCCTGTTAAACATGTGAAATGATATGGATAAATCGTTGGCAGAGACCAGTCAGGTGTCACTCACCCATGGCAAGACAGCTGGTTCCCAGGTGAGGGATCTCTGCAGCAGCTGAATGCAGAGCGACAGCTGAGCCGAGCTGTGAACTTGACCCACGGCTTCACGCCACAGTCTCATCCCCGGAGCCTCATCCTCCTTGCTGCTGTCAGGTCACAGAACACAAAACAGCTAATAAGACAATCTCTGGAACATGACAGTGCCTCTACTACACACAGGAAAGATCAGCATTTATTCAAATTCGATTCATCACGCGAAGTAGAATACATTTATCTGGCCTGGCCTGAGAAAGCAGACCTCTGTACGTACCTTCGCTTGATGTGTCTCTCCAGCTCTGCTAGGCGGGTGACGGCTATGTCCAGGGGATTGTTGGGTCGTCGCACAACAGACCCCGGGGAAGTTTTCCTATGACCGTTCTCTCTCTGGCCTTTGTTTGGCAGAGGTGGGGAAGACAAGTGCTTGTGCTCATTAAAGATTAGATCCTCACGACGTGACTGGGGCTCAGGGCACTTCCATTGCTAACAGAGAAATCAGTGTCATGAAACATTTTTTACTGTTGCAAAATGGACTTTTTTTAGTGAACCGCATTTGAAAATAACTGAGCATGTTTCAGAGAAAATTACAAAAATATCCTGTAATACCACTTGGAACCACAAGATGGAGCAGTGAATCACTTCCTCTTCTTGCCTCAAGTCAAAAAATAAATGCAGCAGCAGTAGGTTTTGGTTGGTTTTTTTTTAACATGAAAAACAATTTGATGAACACTGAAGCTCTTGCCAATAATTGACAGCAAACTGCTGAAACAAAGAACCACGTTGACTCACTACTGCCCCCTGCTGCACAAAAGTTGCATTACCAAGATCTAATGTACTTCCAAAGATCGTAACAAACTTTGACTCCTAAAATAGATGTTTAGAGGCTTTTAAGCTGTAAAACAGATGAGGACGCCCACTTTCCAATACCTTGGCCTGCAGGCCAGCAGCAATGACTTTCTTCTCCAGAGCGTCGACCTGCTGCAGCAGAGTGATGTCCACATTCATGGCATGCTCCTCCGCACGCCAGTCATCCACCATCTCCTTGCTTAGCATCTGCTTTTCCATCATTGTCAAATCAATTGCTGTCATCAAAGAAACATCAAAAAAATTACAGTCAGCTATGATCTGCTGAAAACTTGCTTACGTCTCCAGAGGTACCACACCAGACAAGATTTGTCAATGCATGAGGATCAGATGTTGAGATGGCCCAGAAAATGTATAAAAACCTTCTTTGCTGTCTGCAGAGAGAGGAGCCACATCCTCCGTATGTTTGCGGATCTGTTTCTGCAGGACTTCCTCTCTGATGCCTCGGCTGTGCAGGGCTTGGGCCAGGCTCTGCAGGTTCTCATTGTCCGACACCGTCCACCAGCCTCGCAGCATCTCTGCAGGAACCGTTAACAAAGTACCACTGTGCACTTTTTGAAAACCAAAATGGTGAATTTGTTTGATTGTGATCACTGCATGTTTCCTCGTGGTCTCATAGCAACAGATGCCATGAGTCCAGCATGTATGATCTTACCCTCTGGGATAGGCTGAGGAGTGGAGTAGTCCTGGGTCTTCACCATGTTGACAGCAGGGAATGAGGCAGAAGTGAGGTTGTCACTTGGGGGCGCTGGTGTCTTGCTCTCGTTGTTGCTATTCTCCTCGTCTCCGTCACCCTCTGCATGCTGGGATCAATGATCCAGCAGGGGGGATGGAGACGTGCCAGAGAAGGCCAGACTAGGAGTCCCAGCAGCAGCTCTCGGTTGTTTCCACTCCTCGATCTCTTCAGAGACTGAAAAACGTGAAAATCGTGTCAGTTTGGGAACATCGAGCCGTTTCAAGAGCATCAAACAACATTTAAACAACGGTTTTTCAAAGCCAAGCTTGTGAATGTCGCAAATGCAACAATTTCTCATAACCTTAAAGTCAGGGAAACATTTGAAGCTACTACTTTCTAAAAAAAAGTGTCATATAATATCTTACTCAGGCAATTTTCTTAATACACATTACAAAAATAACTGCAACTGTTCTCATATGTTTTATTTAATGAACAACTGTCAGGAAATTTGTTTCGGACTATACAGCTTTATCTATTGTGATTATTCTTCGTGGTAATTTTGTCGGGATGTTTCTACATACTGTAATATCAACTTCCAACATGTGTTTAATGTTTAAGAGGTTTGGTCTCATCAGTGTGTCCAATGTAGAAGAATTGCAGTGAAATCTGCAAACGCTGGTAAACACTGGACCTTTGCTGAATTTACAAATATCACAGTTTCCCAGGGGTACTAATTAAGAGTTGACCGTTTTACATATTGAACATTAGCAGGAGAAAAAAAATCGGAGTTTGGAGTTCTGGTTCGTACCTTCATCACCCTCCAAGCCTTCGACCAAGATGCTGTGACAGTGTGGAGGGACCCAGTAGCGCCTCTTGTATCGGTCCTGGCCAATCATCTCCGAGCGCAGGGAGGGAGAAGAGTCAAGCATCTTCTGTTGAATTTGACTCCGTTGCTAAAGTGACAAAAAGTCCGGGACAGTAAAGAATGAATCCCTTAAAGAGTTCAACTTAAAATTAAAGGTCTGCACGGGTTCAACTTACCTTGTATTCTTTCTCAATCTCGTTCTCCAGCTCGTCAGTGCTGGCCGAATGAACACCGTCATCCTGGATAGGAGGTGTCATTACTGAGAGGCTGAGATTCACCGCGATAAACCCTGATGAAGCCACGGGCTCAAGCAAATGTCAATACTTGACTGGGTGAACGTCGTTAGAATGAAAGCGTTAGCCATCGCATTATTATCAAACCATGATCGTGTCGAAATGTCAATACTGCCAAAGAAAGTCCTGCTGTATTGGTCCAACTTTTAAACATGATTCATATCAATCTAGGTGTAATAATGTGAGGTTCAGTTACATTTTTGATGTAAAAGTGAAAAGGTTTACAGTAAATTTTACATATTATCCATTTAAAAATGTCCACAACTGGGGTGTCACACTCATTTTGGTTCAAGAGTCACATTTAAAGCCCATTTTCATCCCAAGTGGGCCACACCAGTGAATTAGTGCCACAATAACCTTTAAATTCTCTCCAAAGTTTGTCATTGACTAAATGTTTTGAAAAAGTCTATATTTTTCCCAAATCTAAACAATTGGTAGCAAAAATTACTGCAATTTCAATATAAAGCCAATTTTAATGATACAAAATGCAGTGAAATGTCAACAAAACATCTAAATCTGTTGTATTTTGCAGCCTTTTGCAATAACATGTCTGTCTTTACACTGTTAAGGACTATTTTGAAATGAACTATACAAACAATAAGTACTGACATATGTTTTTACAAAGAACATTTGTGCGTACATGTGTGAATGTGGACGTAGAGATGGCATAAACATTTGTGCAGATCTGCTTGAAATCGTATATTAGTAACCTGAAGGAGAAACATCTTCCCAACATAATGATAACGTTTCAATAAAATGTATTTATATTCATGTTTTCTTCGGATTGAATTGTAATATTGGATCTTTTAGTTCCTTACTTTCAGTTGTTTATGCTCTCAACGCTTTTGTTTACATCTGAATTCCTGCAAAACAAATCTTTAGACGTTGTTTGTTTTGAGCTCAGCATCAAATATGTTCATGTCCTAATTTCAAAAAAATTAACATGAGTTTATTGTAGGGATCCAACCTCGACCGGAAAAGCAGGCTTTTATTTTATTGAGGGTCGTTTCCGTCCTTATTTTGAAGTGAAACGAGCGGATCCTCCGCGTCGTGTTGAGTCTGACTTGATGATGGTGAGAACAAGTGCTGGATGGAGCTGAACCGTCCAAACTTCTGCATCAGGACCCGAGAGAAGACGCTCAGTACCGGGGGGAGGGAGAAGACGCTCAGCCTGCCTGCTTCAGGACACTTTTCATTCCGGGAAAAAACTTTATGTCGCAGCACATGTCTGTAAGAGAGACGGATATCACGGCCCCGTTACATTTAGGTAAAAAATGAGCCCGCTTTGGTGTCTTTTGCTCGTGTTTCTGCGCCCCGCGGAGCTCCGCCACGTCCACGCTGCCGCTCGGAGGTCTGAGTCCGCCCTGGAGGTTCACCCGCCGGGGGATGCTGGGTCGGACTTCTCCCCGGAGGGGACCTCTCTGGACCGGGTGGAAAGCTCCGTGAAGCGGGTGGCCCGAGGGGCCAAAGATGGGGGTCCCAGGAAGAGAGACCCCGCGAACAGTTTGGGACACCCGCGGAGGTACGAGGACCCGAGCGGCTACTTCACCACCCCGCGGTCCGCCCGCCTCACCCCGGCGGCGGGGGCGCCGGGGAACAACGCCTCGTCCGGCCGCGGGACGGGGCTCCTCACGCCGCTGTTCCCGGTCACCGACGGCTCCTACTGGGCGTACGCGGTCATGCTGCTCGCGCTGGTGCTGTTCGCGGCGGGCATCGTGGGGAACCTCGCGCTCATGTGCATCGTGTGGCACAACTTCTACCTGAAGAGCGCGTGGAACAGCATCCTGGCGGGACTCGCCTTCTGGGACTTCCTCGTGCTCTTCTTCTGCCTGCCGGTGGTCGTGTTCCACGAGCTCACCATGAAGCGGTTGCTAGGCGACCTGTCCTGTCGGCTCGTGCCCTACCTGGAGGTGAGGAGTGTGTCCACACGGTTCATCACCTGTCACTTTGTTTGTTGGTCTCTTTTCTCTCTGCTCGTCTATTTCTACTCTGTCTGTCTGTCTGTCTGTCTGTCTGTCTGTCTGTCTGTCTGTCTGTCTGTTTGTTTGTTTATCTTTTTCTCAACCTTTTCTGTTTGTTTTTCACTGTTTATCTATTTGGTCTATTTTGTCTGTTTTTTTGAGTTTGTGTGTTTCAACATTTTGTTTGTCTGCTTTCACTATTTATCGGTTTTCACAGTTTATTTCTCTATATTCACACTTTTCACCATTTGTATCTCACTGTTTATCTACCTTGCTTATTTTAAATGTTTGTTTGTGTTGATGTTGTTATTTTGCATTCACAGTTTATTTGTTCAATTTCACCATTCACTTGCCTGTTATTACAGGTTATTTATCTGCATTCAGTTTATTTGTCCGTTTTCACATTTTGTTTTATTTGTCTGCTTTCGTGGTGTATTTTACTCTTTATTCTTACTGCCTATTTGTCAGTTTTCATCCTTTATTTTTCTCCCTTAATAGTTTTCACCATTAATTTGTCTTTTTTTTTTTTTACTTTTCATTTTCTATATTTGTCCATTTAAAGAGTAAATCTAATCAATCAATTCTATGTTGCATCTTTCAGACAATATCATATAAACTTTATCACCTTGAGTTTACCACTTTTATTTTTACTCCATCTGAAATCAAAGTAAGACGGTGAAACATCTTAAAATGTTGTGTTGGGAGTGGATATTATTTGATATTTGCCATTATCCATAATAGTGTGTGTGGTGTGTTGATTGAGAAGTACTCCTCCTGTACAAGCTTTAATTCAAAGTTTTCCTCAGTTGGAAACTTTCACCATTGAAGTTTCCATCTTTTTGATTATTGGGAAAAGGGGTGAAATGTAGGTTAACCAGTAGGAGTGAGTGGAGAAAATGATGACTATAACAAACGTAAGCACAATGGAAATACAATATTAATGACTTGGCTGTTTGAGGCTGGACGTTTATTTTGGTTTTTAAATAACGGTTTGATATCTGTGTAATTGATGAATAGAAAAACTAAAAAGTGTAAAACATATATTTAAAAATTTTCAATTAATGTTAATTGAAATTTTCTTCTCTCCCCTTTCTGAATTGGAATAATAACAAGTCGTCTCTGGAGTGAAAACGATCCCATAACAACCCCTCGAGACAAGTTAACCTGGGACGGTCCAATAGAGTGAAATTCCAGCGTTTAATATGAGCTTCAGCTTTTGTTATTAGTGTTGGAAAACTGGAAAATGCATCTAATTATCACCTCTGAAGGTCCAAAGTTATGATGGTGGAGCAGCTACTTCAATGAATGCTTTTTTTCCCGACTATATTTTTCAAAAATAATTCAGTCGACTACTTTTAAAGGTTTAACTGAGCAAAATACTGATTAAATCTTTCTAAATCGTCCATCTGATTACAGGCGTGATGAGAATCATGTTTAAACAAACGCCAGTGCTGCTTTGACACCCGCTGTTTGACTCATTGTGATTTCTATTTCCATGAAGACGGACCTCCGGCCCCGTGATGAATGGCCCGTTTTGTGTCTTTGTTCCTCTTCGGTTTCAGCCGTCTTCACTCTGGACAAGCGTGCTGTTATTGGCCGTTTGGCCTCTTCAGCTGTCCATAATGAACCGTCCAACATGAAGCCGCTCTTCTTCCTCACACCGCAGACACAAACTGTGAAACAACCAAACACAGAGATGTGTTGTTCACAGCTGCTGAGAAGCAGATTCAAATAAAATGTCAGTGATGAAAGGAGGTTTATTTGGAGCATTAGCGCCTGTGGTGGCTCTAAGATAAATGTGACTTTTCAATTTTATTTCCTGTTGAATGAGACAAACCAAATAAATATTTCAAGATATAAGAATAACAATGAGCGAGATGGAACAGTTTAACCGTTTACTATAACTAAGTTATAATCCAAAAGTTTTTGCACAAGACTAATATGTGAGATTCTATGAAAGTCTTTTCATTAACATGAGAAATTAAACTATTTAGGAAAACAATTCAGTTGATGAAAATGTCAGAACTATATTTAGAAATCTATTTTTGTGACTTTATGTTGTCCAGATGGATGCTGTAAAATGTCTCAGCGGACAAAAGAAACTGCAAACATATAAGATTTGAGTCTGTTACTAGAAAACATTTCTAATCATTTTGTTTGGAATGAATAAAAACGGTGAATTACTGACTAAGCCCTTTTAATATATTAATCAAGCAAACAACATGACTTTTCCACTGAAGGCCTTCATGTTGGTAGAATTGGAGCTGATGGTTATATATTACAGCTTAATATATATATAATGAACATTATTGACATAACAGGTTAAATTAGTACAATAATTTTAGTGCAAAAAAAACTAAAGAGGTTTAGTAATTCAATGCATTTCTTAAACTCTCCACGCTGTTTTTTATTTGTTTTTTTGTTGTTTTTTTTACTTTGGAAGGTCATCTCGTGGCCCAGATCGAACCCTCTAATGGAGAAAATGGTTCAAAATCACTTGTTTACATTTACACACAGTTGATTTTTAAGAGTTAATTTCACATGCAGCTGAGCTGTGCTGTTACAAAAAAAAAGAAAAGAAAAGAAAATGTAGCAACTTTTTACTCTTTAATCATTTATCCCATGTCTTTTTTATTATTATTTTAATTTTTTTAACCTCCAGACTCACACAGGCGACTTAACAGTCACAGAAAGCAGGAGGAAATACTGTCGGTGGTTTAAACTCTTCTGGTATTTGTCAGATTTGTAAAACTGAAATCTCCTCAACAACAATGTCCTGTTAGTTTTCTCATGTGTGTTTTCTTAGTGTTATTCACCTTCCCATGTCATTTATTGACATTGAGCCTCTGTTTTGTTGTTTTATGTCACTTTGGCCATTGTGTCTCTCTTGTTGTACCTTTTTTAATCTACATTTTAAATCCAGAATGAAAGACGGCTTGAGCCAAACAATCCGCTTGGTCACGTCTCATCTCTAATCTTGATAAGAACTTTCCGAAAGTTGACTGACTTTTCATCCTGTCCGTAGGATTGTGTGAAAAGCCGAGTTAAATATCTGGATGTGGGTCGACCCTCACTGACTAACGAGTCCAAAGCTCTCGCTTGAGAGTTTTAAATCAGATTTCCTGCGTTTTCCCAGCCGGCAGCCTGATGAGCCCTCGTTTTCTGGCGCTGAGCGGCTCGTTGTGCCGACACAGCTTCACATCACTGAAGTGGACTTTTACTAATTTGTAATAACAGCTTGCACAGGAGATCTTTAAGGGGGTTGGACTGCTGGCCTCCTCTTTTCTTTGTTGCTCCACCTATTTTAATGCTATTGAACGCAAGAATGAACGAATTTCCAGCTAATTGCCTCACTTTTTTTTTTTTTTTTTTTTTTAAAGACTCTCCTCTGGAGGGGTGTTTAATGGAGGTCACACTGCCAGCTGCCCCTCTGCTCTTGTTAGTTTAACTATTTTCATGCTAATTAAAGCTCAGTGTTAATTATCTGGAGTTGTGTCTTAACTGTTTGAGGTCATTAAGCGATCACAGAGGGAGGACAAGTTTGTCATGATAGTCGTGCTTCTGGCCAAAACCCAGCGACTTTAAGTGTCTCCACGCCACAATAAGTGTCCCCCGGTCTGCAGACTGAGAGTCGTGTCGGAGCATAATGGCTCCCTGCTCCCTGTCACTCTTTTTATTCCTCCGTTTCTCTGCTCGGAATGTTAATGAGCGGCAGATCTTGAGTTTTTTCGTTGTCGGGAGTTTAATATGACCAAGCAGAATAAATCCTCATGATTGTTGTGGAAGTAACTGGACTACATTTTCTCAGATTAAACTGCCTGAAATCAGAGCAACATCTGTGAAACAAAGGATATAGTCGGTCACTATTCGCACTTCAATGTCACATTCTCATCTTTTTGCTAAACAAACTGTTGTGTCCTGAACATTGAGCACTTAGCAATGTCTGTCCTGCATCAAGTTACATTAAAGTTTTAGTGCTGAGCTGTTGATTAATCGATTGTTTGCACTATTAGAAGGTTTACATGCTAAATGGATTCGAGTTGGAGTGTTTGATGTCTCTGTATATAACCTGCAATCATCAGACCTGTTATACTGAAGCGGCTGTGGCTCAGCCAGTGGAGACGTTTTGACATCTCCAATGTGAAGGAATGAATTTGAAGGCGGACTGAGACTGCCAAAATAAAACACACTACATAAGTGAAGTGCTTAGGGTTCTTATTTTATAATACCATTCAAATCCACCCATTCATGCTTCATTCAGTTGCTGGAGTCAATCCCAGATAACAATGGGTGAAGGCGGCGGGCACCCTGCACATGTCGCCGGTCCATCACAGAGGAAACACACAGTGACAGACAACCACACACACTCACATTCACACTCGCAATTTACGGTCAGCAATTAACCTCGTGTGCACATTTCTGGACTGTGAGGAAAATAAACTGTAGACATGAAATGTAAGGAATCTACAGTCGTGAACAGCTTCAGTGAAAAATCGTCTGTAATCGATGGAAAATAAAGGATTTTAATGTGACCATGTTTACAGTAACTTACCACCATGTAGTGGTTAGTAACTTATTGTAAAATCTTCAGCTTTAGGCCTTTATACAGTGTAGAAATGTAACCTGATTACAAGTTTAGGGCCTGACATTGGAGCCCACGTTAAGGTTCACTGTGGGTTTGATGGATGAAAGTGTCACGGTGGAGCAGTGGTGTGCAGCACGGGGGTAACAATGTCTCCGCAGTGTGACTGATGGCTTCTTCTAAAAGAGATTTCCAGGTGCTTTATGTCTTCTCTCTCTCTCTCTCTCTCTCTCTCTCTCTCTCTCTCTCTCTCTCTCTCTCTCTCTCTCTCTGTCAGGTGACCTCTCTGGGCATCGCCACTTTCAGCCTCTGTGCTCTGAGTATCGATCGTTTCCACGCCGCCACCGGCCCCGGGCCCCATCAGACTCCAAAGGTGGAGCCCTGCCAGTCCATCCTGTCCAAGCTGTCGGTCATCTGGTTGGGCTCCATGGTGCTGGCCGCCCCCGAGCTGCTGCTGTGGCAGCTCCTCCAGGAGACCGTCAGCCTGCCCGCCCTCCCCACCGACCTGCAGCAGAGCCAGGCCGCCGGCTCGCTGATGGCGGCGTTCAGAACCCGGGCCGACGCCTTCAAGGTGGACATTTGTGTGCGCGAGCCGTCTGCGGAGCTGCCGGAGGGCGTCTACTCCCTGGTGCTGACCTACCACGAGGCCCGCATGTGGTGGGTCTTCGGGTGCTACCTGTGTCTGCCGCTGCTCTTCACCCTGGCGTGCGACCTGGTGACGAGGCAGGTGTTGGCCCAGCGCCTCCCACAGAAGCCCGGCTCCGACAAGGTGACGGGAAGGTGCTCGTCCTCGTCGTCCTCGTCCTCGACAACGACGACGAAGAAGAAGCCGCACGTGAGGGAGCAGAGGCTGCGCACCACGGTGATGGCTCTCACCGTCCTGTACATCGCCTGCAACCTGCCGGAGAGCATCACTAACATCGTCCTGGCGTACGTCTCCGCCCCGGCGTTGGCCGCGCTCCCCGCCCTGGCTCTGCCGGCGCTCGGCCTGACTGGACAGTTCCTGCTGTTCCTGCGTTGCTCGGCGACGCCGGTGTTGCTGCTGTGCCTGTGTCGCTCGCTGGGACAGGCCTTCATGGACTGCTGCTGCTGCTGCTGTGAGGAGTGCCTACCTGACGGCAACTCCTCGTCCTCCTCCGCCTCCACCGGGGCCACCTCCACCCTGTCCTCGCCCACGTCGCTCTCGCCGTCCTCCCTGTCGCCCTCCGGCAAGGAGGAGACGGTGAAGAGCGTGTTGCCCCCGGAGACGGCAGTCCAGGGCGGAGTGAAGGACTCATCAGCAGCCATCGGGACGCCCTGCTGATTCCCACGGCGGCAGAGTGACTTTAAAGGATCGTTTCAGTTTCTCGAGGCTTCGTTCTTCTTCTGGTAATCGTGTCAAACAATCCCTGATATGTGTGTTTCTAAATTCTTATTCTGGGAGCACTGACTAACGGCCGTCACAATGCAAAACCCACAAGACAAATAGAAAGATGCTGGGCAAATAGACCAAAACACAAAGGGCTTTTTTTCGTGTAATAACAAAACATTTCAAATCTGTTCCACGCAGGGGTAAACAAATGGGCATTTTAAAAGGGTTCACTTGCTTTTTCTTTGTCACTGTATAAATAAAACCTAGATCAAACCTTTTAGACAGAATCAGTCGTCTACAAGGTTGTTTATACTTAACTTTCATAAATCATTGGTTTTAGTGATTTTTTATTATTTGTTCGATGAGATGTAACCACACACACACACACACACACACACACACACACACACACACACACACACACACACACACACACACACACACACACACACGCACACACAATAGTGTGGGCAAAATTATCTGAATAAGTTCAGTTTTGATCATTTCTAGTAGTCCATTGAGTTCAGTTAGTTCGATATGAATCCCTGTAGAGGGAGAGTTAGATCATGACAAACATAATAGACTTTATCTTTTTAAAGGCAGTTTAGTTGGCCTTATTTCATTTTTGAAGGACTTTGTGTTTTTTTTTTTTTTTCTTTCTTATGGTAAAATGTTGTAGTTATTCAGAATTGTCTAATACTTCAGGGTCTTTGTGCTACATATTCTAGGTACTGTATGAACGAGGAACTCTGGATAGTTTCACCAGGAGATTCTTCAGCAGTCAGATGTTTGTGTGATTTTGTTGTTTCCACTCATGCACAGCTCTACACGTGGATTCATCAACCTTTAATCCCACGTTTACGTCTCACACACACACATGAGACAGAGGAGCGTCGGTGGGAAGACGTCAAACTAAAGTAATGTGAAAATGAATTTAGAATGTGTTTTTTTTTTACATGTTTTATTAATTTTTGTTCAATATAATGTAAATTTCTTCAAATGTTAGTTTTTTTCCCCCTCTTATATGTAAGTATTTCTTTTTTCATGTGTGATATGCAAACAGCAGAGCTGATGAAGGTTTTCTGTTGTTATTCTGCTTTTTAGTACTTTGATACATAGAGTGATGCTGTGTATTATTCCTCATAAATCACACAATAAATTCAGTAAAAATCAAAGATTTGATCAAATTCATCTTCCAAAGCTCCAGTGATTTACTCCTAAACGTTTGAGGTTAACGTTCCAGAAGCAATGAAAAAATAGTTTAATCTGCCTCAGTCACATCCTCACCATGTCACTACACGTAGTACTCTGATATTTTGTCGCTCCTGCATTCTGCACATGAGATTTATCAACATTAAGGCAGATTAATAAAGCTTAGGTGTCTGTTGACCTCAAACACTTATTTAAAAAATTCACCCACAAATGAATAATCTATTTTTAGATCATGCATTCATGGGTTGCAATGTTCAGATTCTTTCATTGTCTGAACTCTGGATCGTGGAAAAATCCTACATGTGGGAAGAAAATCAGCACAGTCCTATAATTTACACGCAAACTCCATATAAAATGGCCAGTCGGTGTCAAACATATTTTTGGTTTTAAGATTGATTCTTGTGTTTAGATTCTGCACGTTTACATTCCATACTACTTCTACATAGATATTTTTTTTCTTCTATTTTAAGCGTAATTATGTATTATGCTATACACTGAACTACTTCTTCAACCTATTATCACAAGTTACTCCAGTCAGATCCTGAGATGGAAAATTTGACTCTTAAAACAGAAGCAATGTTGTGAAACGTGAAAATAATTAAGAATAGTCTGCATCTTCCTGTCAAGTCAATAATCATTTCAAATAATCAGATTCTAGGTTCCCTTCCCTGATCATTTTGTTACCGGAGCTAAATGTACCGTTAACGGCACTGTGACCTTCAGTCATACATTATTCATATTAGCCAGGGTTGGAGTTAAAGCAGAATTAAGGAGGGACTCCTCCTCCAGTAAACAGGAGTCTGATGAAATAATAACAGAGCAGCTCTGGATAATGTTCACACTAATAGTGGGCTCAGTGAGCAGAACATAGAGCTGCTTCATGTTGAAACTTATGCCTCTTAACGCCAATATTATAATCACTTACTAACTGTTCACGACCAAAAGTTAGTGTAGAAAACAGTTACAACTTTAATTTTCACTTTTGAGAAAACGAGTTTGTTGATCTATTAAAAAAAGAAAAGAAAAAGTGTTCTAGTTATATAGATGAGGAAGTGTTTTAGCACTCAAGTCACAGAATCAGCCTAAAACCTGAAATATTAACGCAAAAAATGCAAGAAAATAATACATTAGAATACGTAGACTTGTGTTTCCCTAGTTTTGAACACTTTGTTTACACTGTTCGGTGTTAAGTTCATTGGTAGAGGGAGAGCAGTCGCTCTGATCTTCAGTGGAAGGAATGCCACTCGCTCAGCTGAGCTCCCAACACCCACAGAAGGAGAGAAGCTCTTCATGGCTCGACTGTGACGCTCCTTTTTGTCATCACTCAATTATTGAAGGTCACAGCTTCACAATAACAGTCGGCCTTTGAGTTTCTGCAGACATAATGAACACAGTCGCTCTGTGACCAGTTGCTCGGGAGAACAGGCAAGAATTTCTCACTCCGACAACAATTTTCTTTCTCAGATTTCCCCCCCCCCCCCCCCCGTCCCTCTTTCTTTTTTTCTTTTTTTTTTCCATGTGTTGACCTAAAAATTTGTCATGCGTTTATCCTCCATTGGAAAGTGTCTGCAGTATTGTAAGGTACTCTGGAGGGCGGCCAGCAAATCAACTTGTTTGCTTAGAATTGTAAAACACAGAAAGTTTTCTCCAGCACCACCTGAAGGTACTTGAGCCTGGCACACTCGCGCCCGCCTGGCCTGGTTCCTGATTGAGTTTCTTACAACTACGTTTCATTCACAATCAGCCAAAAGTGGCTGCTCTGTGATCCCGGAGCTGGTCCATTCAAACCCGGTCCCCAAACGGTTTTGGGACGAAGTGAGTAAAGTGAAAATAAAATGATTTTCAATTTCAAGGAACTCCCAGTAAAATCTTTCCAAGTTGCTGACAGAAAGACACATTTGATTATTTAGTGTATAGTATCATGGTAAAGACTTCGTGAATCCTCCCATCCACCGTGAACGATATAAAACAATATGCATGAATGGATGAGGCCTGAAGGTCAAAGGTGTTTTGTGACGTTAGTCCATCAGGCATTAGGAGGAGGAATAATTCTCAACAGCGAACCACTGCATGGACTGATGGACACATCCAGAAACCAAAGTACGCTATCAATCCAAGGAGGGCGTTCCTCAAAGTTCTCCGCATTTGACCCATTTTATTTTCAGGAGGAGCTCGTGGCTCTCCAGGACCCACAGTGGGGATTCGAACTAATGAACCTCAACATCTCGAGTCGGCTTCTCCAAAGCTCCAGAGAGGGAAGTGTCAGAGTGTTTAGCGCTGAGGCAGCATTAACCAGTGAAATGGTTCTTTTGCTCTCGAAAAGGTTCCCAGTTTTACCCATGAATCCATTTTCTGTAAACGTTAATTTCAATATCAACTATTAGCCCCTAATCCATGTAAACGAAAATACGTAAGGAAAAAACAACAACAACAACAACAACAACAACAACAACAACAACAACAACAACAAAGCAGGCTGCTGCAGATAAAAAGTACAAACTCCGTACAGAAACAGCCCCAACTCCAGGACACATTCTCCATTTTGGGAGAGTTTTCACTCTGTCTTTTCCAAATATTTAAATTGACTGCACATTGTCCCTTCAGCAGCTTTTCCAAAAAATGTTCCACCTCTTAGCTTCCTATTCCCAAAATATCTTACTGTTAACATTCGTTCACTTATTGTTTGTGTTCATGTTCCAACTCATTTGATGATGAGGTTGTAATGTGACACGCTGCATCAACCAATATTCAAATGTCTGTGGGCGTTTTGCTCTGAGATGAAGACGAGACAATCCGTCTGTGCAACGTGCAAACAACATGTCCGATGAATACACAATTCACAATGTTCATAGTGCGAGGACTGAGTGCTGTGATCGGGCTGAGGACACCTGGAGTCTCCTCACAGATGGAAACATCCTCTGAGTTTCACTTGTCGGACGGCTGCTGTAAGTTGAGTCTCGGCTCCTTTGAGCTGAAATATTTGTCCTCCCACGTCGCAGTGCCCGGGCAAAGGGAAGGAGGAGGGAAAGCCTCAATAAGGCCCGCTTTGTTCAGGGACCTCTCCCCCCCCCCCCCTTCCCTTCCCCTCCCTTCCCTGGCTCAGAGAGACGCTTGAACAAAGCTGCATATCAATCGCCATCCACTGAGGGAGTTGCTAAGCTACACAACTCCCACCACCTCCCACCAGCTGCCCAGTCACACAGGGAAGAAGAGGAGGAGGAGGAAGGAGAAGAAGAAAGAGGGGCTGAGAGGCAGGGGAGAAGAGAAACAAAAAAAGCAAAAAAAAAAGAAAAACCCGGCCTGCAATCCACCCAGATAAGCCAAAGCCCAAACTCCTCTCTTCCTGTTGCCTTGACAGCCACTGCGACTCAGCAGCACGGTGGCCTCAAGTCAGCAATACGGCCAGAAACCAACATGGTGTTCAGGCTGGAGCCGACTGAAGCTGCTGTGTGGACCTGCTGGGTAAAGCCGGGCTCATATGAAGTCATTCAAACTGTCTGTGTCACTAATTGGAGAATTAACATGTCACTTAAGTGCTTGTAAAGTAAAAAAATA
This sequence comes from Lipophrys pholis, assembly GCF_963383615.2. Lineage (NCBI taxonomy): Eukaryota > Metazoa > Chordata > Actinopteri > Blenniiformes > Blenniidae > Lipophrys > Lipophrys pholis. The sequence goes on along the minus strand of NC_137637.1, from coordinate 30,967,938 downwards.
TATTTTTAATGCCAAGACCATAGTTTCATTTGGGTCAACCAGTTTGTTGATGTGAAGCATTCTATTAACAAAAGTGATGCGTGACGTTATGTTTTATTTGTATTATTAAAATAATCCTACTAAAATCAGAATAATGCCCCTGCTGCTCTAAAGACAAGACGAGACGAGACGAGACGAGACGAGACGAGACGAGACGATACGATACGATACGATACGATACGATACGATACGATACGAAACGAGACGAGACGAGACGAGACGAGACGAGACCATGCCATGCCATCCCATGCCATCCCATGCCATCCCATGCCATCCCATCCCATACCACACCATACGACGAGACGAGACGAGACGAGACAAGATAGGATTCTTTTTTTATTATTATCATTATTAAAGCAGCAGCTTTGACAACATGGGTTTGGTCCTTTTCTGTATCTGTCCAGGCTCTCCTCTGTGGGCTGTGACGCTAGTTTTTTTTTATACTTTCTCGTCCTGTTTTCAGACCCAGCAGGTTCAGGAAGTAACAGAGAGAGAGAGAGAGAGTGAGAGAGAGAGAGAGAGAGAGAGAGAGAGAGAGTCGTACACACTCACTCACATGGGCAATTTAGAGTCACACTAATTAATCTCAGATGCATGTTTCCCAACTGTGAGTGGAAACCATAGAGCCTGGACACACACACACACACACACACACACACACACACACACACACACACACACACACACACACACACACACACACACACACACACACACACACACACACACACACACACACACATGGATGGATGGATGGATGGATGGATGGACGGACGGATGGATGGATGGATGGATACAGGACTCTACTGTATGTGACAGCTTGTATCCTGTCACACAGAATATGAATACATTTGTCCTCCGTTGTCATTTTCTTCGTCCTCATCATGTGTCCCAGAGACGGTTCGGTTCAATTCTGGACTCTGACTGAATGAAGAGTTCCCCATCCGGACGTTGGGTCCCGGATACGTCTGTGTCCTCTGTCAGCAGGACATCAGAAGAAGTCAGCCTCTTCTGTTCAGTGAGAGACGGCGGGTTGTGGAAGTTGACCATAAGGCCGCGGGGGATGCCAGCCTGGGGCCACTTCCTTATTGAGCCCCCTTTAAGAGGACATGGGAAACACCAGTGAGACCCACAAATGAACTCTGGGGGTTCCTTTTCAGCCCTGAGCAAACAGAGCTTTCATTAGCCTGGCAACACTCAGGCAGGGAAAGGCCAGAACTGAAAAGCAAGTTTTAAAGGACAACATCAAACAGAAGGTCCCTCTCAAAGCAAATGTCTTAAGTAGTGGTAGTAATACCACAACATCGGGTTTAATCCGATTGTAATGAGCACGTTGGCGTTTCTCAGGGTTTATTCTGGCTTCATCCCTCAAGTCAAAGACCCGCTCCTCAGGTGAAGTGTGACCAAATTGTCCTGTGGAAAGCCTATCCACCTGGCATCATTACAAGTGACAATAGTTGAAGAACTTTTGAAAAATAAGCACTTTTACTTTTGTTTGTTTGCACACCAAAGCCATTTATCATACAAATTGGCTGCTGTCAAAAAAAAAAATAATTCCTATTAATAATCACAAAAAGGGAATAAACATTTCATATCATAAAGTTTATCGTCAGTACTTCGAGAATCAGTTGCAATTGTTCCTTTCGCCACATGAGAGCGGCGTTGCTCCACACCAGTTAAAGATGCTCAGGAATGGACGATATGAGCTGCTGCTGTTTGTCAGTCAAGAGGCAGGTGCAACAAAACCCCGTGACAAACTCCTATAGCATGAACTTTTATTTTAGAAGGTAAGAAATATTGTATATCACTAGTAGAGAGCTTTAATAATGCAGATTTAGGTATGTTACCTGAAGGTGACTGTGTGAAGATCGTATGAAAACACAAAGGTTTTCAATCATACAATTCAATTTCTTATTAAAATACAAACAAGAGATACGTTACTTTTTTTACTCTTTTTTTCCCCCGACAAAACAAAAAACAGAAATGGTTTGTCAGTCAATTAAACGTTTTATCTCTATAAGCTGCTGCTCCAGACGGACTCTTAAGAAGCCGCTGGATATTAAAAAGACGGACATCACATTTCAGACACTTGGATTGTGTTTTCCTTTTGCATCCTGGTGTTTTGATGACAATCCAGTGGACCGTAGCGTCGAGGAGTTCATCAGGGACTGGGATTGGTGCAGCAGTTCCTCTCCTCCTCCTGTCTTTGCATCCACCCACTGGACGTTCTGTGACATTATAAAGCTTCATCTTTCCTGGTCTTGCTGTTGTCTTTGCAATCTCTCTTCTCCATTATCACTCTTGTCCTCACCGTTCTCACTGCCTGCTGGAATGACCCTATATGATCTGTTAATTTAAAAAAAAAATTTTAAAGTAGAAAACTAACTCCAACCTTACCTTTTTGCCGTCACAGTGTCAAACGCTGCTTTGCCTCCTGAAATGTCCAAACCTCCAACAAAACCCTGGAGACAATTCAAACCCATATTCTCTTGGATATAAAAATATCCTGCAATGTTTTGAAAAGACATGAAGCCTAAGCAAAAATCAACAGAGGCAATGTCAAGACCGGAAATGTAGTTTGTTGTGGCATCTTAATCTGATCAGGATTATAAACTGAAAACTTCTAAAGACAGATGTGTTTAATGAATGCAGGGCGGCTCCCGTGTGACAGCGCTGAGGGAATTATTTCACATGAGCAAATTAAAAAGGCCTTCCCCCAGATACGAGTGTCAGAGTGTGTTTTACTGCACATTGTGAATATTTTTACCTGTTAACTCGGAGCCTTCACAGAGACGCTACAGTTTTATTCTCTCACAGGAACAAACTGTAAATCAACTGAACTTTTCTCTCTACGCGCTGTGCAAGGATGACAATACATTTTACTGCACCGAAGAGTGTGTGTATGTGTGTGTGTGTGTGTGTGTGTGTGTGTGGGGGGGGGGGGGGGGGGGGGGGGGGGGGCTCCAGCTTCTTACCAGAGACACAGTCATAACGTCCATATTTAGACTGTGAGCAGGTCCAACAGCTTGTTTATGACAGTGAGACACAAAACACAACCCAACGTTTTATATCCAAATATGGTGTGTGTGTGTGTGTGTGTGTGTGTGTGTGTGTGTGTGTGTGTGTGTGTGTGTGTGTGTGTGTGTGTGTGTGTGTGTGTGTGTGTTTGTACACACACAATCTGGGGCTTTTTAGGCCTTGGAAACGGGGGGACACATTGTAAAGTTGGGGAACTTTCGGACATTGTTTGCATTTTGACTGACTCGGCACATTATTTGACGGGGTGTGTCGAGTTTCCCCGTCTTCATGTGGTTCGTCTCTCAGGAGGTCCAGTTTAGGCTCCATGATGACCGTGAGTGTTATAAACAGGATCGTCAGGATCTTGAAATGTCGTGTCCTCAGCACTGATACTCTTCAGCCTCTCGCTTTGCTTGGCTTCCGCCTTCCTTAACCTTGGATCGAAGTGGCTTTTGTGTTTAGCTGTTTGTCATTAGTCATCTGGAGGTAATCTTATGGACGCTGTTATTTAACCTTGGCTCCAAGAAACACATAAATACAAGAGAATCAAACAAGCTTCTGCAGCACAAAGCACATTTTCTCCTCATACAACATTTAAACCTACAAACTATTATGACACACACACACACACACACACACACACACACACACACACACACACACACACACACACACACACACACACAAACGGCCCAAGTGTAGCAGTGAAGTGAGGTATTAAATGATGACAATGTTGTTATTCATTATTTTGCATATTATATGGGAGTGAGTGGCTGTTGCTGTTATTTATTTATTTTTTTCTTTAGTTGCCCGTTGGGCTCTACCAATTTCAAATGTGCAATTTCTTTGAGCTTCCAGCGGCATTGACACATATATAGCTCATGTTTATTTTCAATTCTTCTCAAGTTTATCAAGGTTATAGGAAAGAAAACATTAATATTTCACTGAATCTCCTTAGAAGTTGGGTGATGCAGCAGGGCAATGGGTTCACACAAGGAAGGAAATCCACTCCAGGGTGATTTCAAATAAATAAAACTCACCTTCTGGAGTTCCCCACACAGTTTTCAAATAGAGGTGCTGAGCAGAGTTGTTTAAAGTATGGTGTACATACTCAGATTATAGGTGTTTTCTGAAGATTTAGCAAGTCAGATTAATTAAGATGCAAGTAAAGCACATTTAGTTTTTCTATATCTGAGACATTTTATGACAAAATAATGCAAACCGCAGGGAAATTCAGAGGTTTCACTGATAAACGGTAATTAAATAACTGCAAACGCGCATAAGGAATAACATTTCAACCTAAAATAAAAAAAATCAAATATCATGTTTACAACTAACAGAAACAGTTTCTACAACTTGTTTTTCCACTTTGCTCCTTCCTCTCCTTCTTCCTCCTCTTTGCCTGTTTACTTCCTGCTGGTTTCACTTCTTCCTCCCACTAGAGGTCCCCAGAGTCTCCCCACGTGCCAACTCTCCTGCTTTCACGCCCACCTCACCTGCTGCCACTTCCCCAGTCATCCCACCTGCATGCATTTGTCTGATTACCCTGGCAGCACAGAAACAGCTCCTCTGCTCTTAGTGAGTTTCTTTTCCATTCTCGTACGTAGCTATGCAGAGCATCGGCTCTGATTCTACATATTGTGATGATGACATAGGTTCACTCTGCTGGTTTGTTCTGTGTGGGTTGAGCGTCTGGAGTCCAATTCTCTGGTTCAAGACCTGATTGCATTATTGCAGTCGTTGTGCTGAGCTGGTTTGTTGGAAGAGTGCTGGGTTGAACAGCTCTTATTGAAAGTCCTGGGCTTTCAGAGGCGCCTGCACAATGACTTTGAGATAACGAGCAGCAGTTAAAATGAGTTTGATCCATCTGGATGGATCATTACTGGCAGGCTACAAACAGCAGATGTCAGAGACGACACAGTTGCTCATCCTTTGCAAAAGCAGGGAACATGATGTGGTTCAGACATTTAAAAAAAAAAAAAGATATATATATATAAAAGGATGTTGTTTTAGGAAGTCAATATTCACATTTGGGCTTTAAGAAGTTGAGAAAGGAGTTATCTACGTCAAAAACAATAACCTACCCATTTACAACTTCTAATTCCCCCCACAGACAATGACCTGTTTAAAAGTGAAACCGGTCAACCCACTAGACACCCACAATGAACACACGAGATATACTGGGCACGACAAAGCAACCTGCTGTAAACTACTTCCGAGAGACAACGTTTCCACTGTCGGGACTTTCGTGCAGCTGGAACCCGGTTCTCAGTTCTCAGTACAGAAAGAAATGACCAACAAGTGAGCCACAGATGAACATTGATAGAATGATGCTCATGAAGTTGATTTTATTTATTGACTTCATTTCTACAAATGGAAGCACTGCTGTTAGTGTTGCTAATCGTCTATATACCCTCGGCGAGTGAAGTCCAGGGCTGCAAAATTGCAGTAATTTTCAAAGTTGAAAACTGTATGTAAATGTGTAACAATTAATGGGAATTTATGGGAATAAACAGGAATATTCCAGGAATTTAGTAAATTGAAATTTGGCTCTTAATAGACAAATTACAAATAGTTGCATAAATATTTATTTGAGCATAATCCTGACCAAAAATATAAAATAAAATCAACAACCAGATTTCATGCCAGTACAGTTGAATTTCCATGCATTGCAATGTGGACTTGGACAGTTATGCATCAGTGCAGAGAAAAAAAACCATAATCAATTACAACAAATATTAAATATTAAATAAAAATTCCCCCGTTTAACTTCCAATGTTTTTGGAAGGTGGGTGCAATAGACAGTCAGGGCCGGAAGACACAACATCTTCATCCAGCAGCAACTTCAACCTGGCCTTAAAATAAAGTGAACAAACAGAAAAACACTGGAAAAGAAAAAGAGAGCAGGACTAAAAGGGTAATTTCAGAAATGCTATTTCTGTACAGAGTAAATGAAACATTGCTGACCGATGGTCACAGTCACTGGCTTCCCCTCCATCTTCTGAGGCAAAAGTTATGTACACTTGTTCTGGCTCATTTAACCCAATGGGAGAGATCTTTAGTCTTTTCTGTAACAAGCAAAGCGTTGTTGAGTTGAATTGTTCCACCAAAGACTTTTCTACTCTGCTGCAGTGAAAACCTGTCAGACATGTAAAATAATGCAGTGCAGGCACCTCCACGAATACCGTTTACCCAGAGAGGGAATGTGCACAATGTGAGGGGAAGCTCTGGAAAAGATTTATCAGTCTGTTTATTCTTATCAAAACATTCATGATAAAAGCTAACTGTGTTTGTTTCAGGATAAATTCTCTGGATACTTATTCTAAATGAACCTGCATTTTCATCGTCACAGAAGAAGACTATAATATTTATAGTCTTTATTCCTCAAATTTTGTGGTGAGCTGTCATTGGATTAAATGACTAAATTCAATGAAGCTCCGAAGCAACAACCAGGAGTCCAGGACACTCGTCCCTTTTATTCATTTATTTTGGTGGAGAGATAAGATGAACGGAGCCTCAAACTAACTGAAGGTTTAGTTACATAATAGAAAATGACCTTTAGTTTTGTACTGTTGCATTAAAAGCCAACAAACCAACCCACCAACCTTTACACTGAGACGAGTGTGATGTTTTAAAAAGGTACCACCGTGGGAGCCGTTTTCAAAAAGTGGCGTTTTCAGTAGCTTTGAGCACTGTTGTCGTGGAAACGGACACACAAAATGCAGCAAACGTTTTCTAGTTTCCCTTGCAAACATGTAAACTGGGCCTTGATCGCACAAGACACGTTCACCCGTTCACCCACTGATGGCAACCTGTGATGTCAGTAACGGCGCACTACGCAACTAATACGACCACTTTTTTCGTTAGCGAGTCATCTAACGAGTCATCTAACGCGTTGCTATTTCCAAACCAGTAATCAGATTAAAGTTACTTATCCAAGTCATCAAGCGTTACTGATTTAATGTCCCGCAGGACGAGTTTCTTGACCGGCTGCTCCTTCCTTGCTTCTCCTCCAAATGGAACACACACACACACACACACACGCACACACACACACACACACACACACACACACACACACACACACACACACACACACACACACACACACACACACACACACACACACACACACACACACACACGATCTCTTCATGCTTGCACCTGACTCGCCCTCCTTCTCCACCGTGTTCTAACGGTGCGTTCAAGTGCTATTAAATAATAGGAACCAACAGTACATCATCGTTGAATAAACACTGACACAACTGCAGGTGGTCGATGGCAGCGGTTGAAAGTAACTAAAAAAATAACTTGTAATCTAACTTAGTTAGTTGTGAAAGCAAGAAATGTTCACTGCTACCGACTGGAGTCTACCGGTGTCATGTGGAGTTCATGTTCATCCTTTTTTTGATTTGCAGGAATCACACCAAGCAGTTGCTCTAAATCAGCAGCCAAACCTCCACACATCTCTCTCTCTCTCTCTCTCTCTCTCTCTCTCTCTCTCTCTCTCTCTCTCTCTCTCTCTCTCTCTCTCTCTCTCTCTCTCTCTCTCTCTATCTTTCATTCATTCATTCTGTCTCTCCACCTTTCTGTTTGAAGCCGAGCTGTATTTAATTCCCAGTTTCACTCCCCCTCAGAGACTGAACACTCCATCCCATCCTGTCCTTCCCTTTGTTTCTCTCTCTTCCTCCCACACCTTCTCCCCCTCTTTCATTCCATCTCTCATCATCCGCCGCCTTCAGCCAACCAGCCTCCCAGCAGAGAATTTATGAATAGAATTCAAATCAGTGGAGCTTTTATTGTCTCCCACCCCCTCCACATCTCCCCGTCTCTACTCTTTAACTTTTTCCAACTGTTTCCTATCGATTATAGCCGTGACCTGACTACCCACGCCGCTCAGCCTCCTAGACATTAACCCCTTCCTCCCCTCACTGTCCTGTCTGCCGTCTGTGTCTCATCCAGCCTCCGTGCCCACCCAGAGCTTCAGCCCCGAAGCTGGATGAGGAATCGAAGTGTGAGATGCTGAAGCGTTGCAATGCTCGCCGTCAGGCTGTTTCTGTGCGTTAGGGAGGCGGGGCTACTGGACACCAGACAATTGAGCCTGTCACACTCGGCAATAACAGTTCATGTCACTGTGAGATGGGGGGGGGGGTCCTTTTGGATGAGACTGAGGTTTTTCCTTCTTTGACAAAATTTAATTCACACTTGATTCTGCAGGAAAACTTCATTTCGTCAGAGGTTAGAGAGGCTGTTCAAAGCGAGGAGGCAACCAGGGAAGCCGTGAAAGAATTAACTTTGGGAACCACCGTTTTAATGTCTGCGTCAAGCAGAAATGAACTATTTTCTCTGGATCTGAGCCGAACTAACAGCGAGCAAGACAGGTTACACATTGGAAAGGTCGCCAGTCCATCACTGTTCAAACACTGAGAGACAGACAACCACTCACTCTGCTACGAGCAGTTCTAGACTCACCGATTGGCCTTTTTGGACCGTGAGGGGAAAACGAAGCACGGGGAAAGCCGGGAGAAGAAGCAAACTACACCCAGAGAGGCCTGGACTGGACTTCAACCAATGACGTTCTTGCCGCGATGCAAGATTTCTAACCACGACACCACCGGGGGGGCTCGTGACGACTTGCAACTAAAAATTGAGTGAGGGTAGCAAGCCAGTTCAGCAACAGCAGATAATCTAAGTCTTTTCTAATAAAGGTCAGAAATTCACTCCAGAGGAAAGTGATCACAGTTATCAAATCTACTTCACTTCTGTTTCTCATTATCCCGAAAAAAAAAGGTACTTATTATCCATTTGTGTCAGGCCACATTTGCTCCAGTGTAGAAGGAAATTATGAATTTGCTTTATGCAGAATTTGTCCATGCATGTCCTCCTTGTATGTGCATGAGTTATTCTATTTTTTTCCCCCTTGCCCTGTTCGGCAGCTTGGGTAAAAAATAAGATGTGATTGAGAACCTTCTGGTGTCAGAACAGTTTTTGCTCTTCAACAGGAAAAGACCTGGAGTCTCCTCCTGTTGCTGCCTTTATTAGAAGTTGGCATGGCTGCTGTACACGACCGGGGGGGAACACTCAAAGAGAGAGAGAAGAGAGAAGATTGAGGGTGAGAGAGAGAGAGAGAGTAGGGGGGATGGGGTGCGGGTGGGAGGAGGTGGGGGGGGGGGGGGGGGGGGGGGGGGGCATACAATACCCTTGTTAGTGCTCCATATATTATTTACAGTTATCACACTGATCCAAATACTTTCCAACTGTTATTGGATTAAACCAGCCTGAGCAGCTCTATCTACACAGTAACATGAAGCAGGAACATCAATTAACAAAGAAGAGGAAGAAGAGGAACATGATTTTGAAAGTTGAGCAAATGATGAGAGAAAACAAGAAACTTCAACAACACATCTCATGAAGAGTGGAAAATGTGTGTGTGTGTGTGTGTGTGTGTGTGTGTGTGTGTGTGTTGTGTGTGTGTGTGTGTGTGTGTGTGTGTGTGTGTGTGTGTGTGTGTGTGTGTGTGTGTGTGTGTGTGTGTGTGTGTGTGTGTGTGTGTGTGTGTGTGTGTGTGTGTGTGTGTGTGTGAAAGAGTGCATGAGTTATTCTAAACACCAAAACATAATAAAAGTGTGGTCAGGCCTTGCTACAAACACAAAAACCATGACTTAGGAAGTGTTTACCGCCAAATCCCTCCTCAGCTCAATGTTTGACCGATGACCACACATTTGTTTTGTGACGCCGCTGCATCCCTTTCCCTCACACCTCCCTCATTTATCATTTAGATGATAGTCTGACCCACTTTTGATCTGTTGCCTGTCAAGAGAAATAGGGAAATATGTAAATGAGAAAAACTTCTCCGGGTCATCAACCGCAGTGACACATGACGATAGAGAAAAATAGGCAAGGAATAAAGGTGGAAGAGCGTCTGTGTGTGTGTGTGTCGTGTGTGTGTGTGTGTGTGTGTGTGTGTGTGTGTGTGTGTGTGTGTGTGTGTATGTGTAGACTCTAACCAAAATTAATCTTACGTAAACTACCAGCAAATCCAGGCTTTTATACACACGTACATTATTGAGTGAATTTCATGCTTCGGGGATGGAAGCTGCTAAAAGGCAAAAATAGACTTGGTGTGTCAAGAAAAGCAGAGCGATGAAAAGAGCAGCGTGTGTGTCAGATGCTCTAAGCACACACACACACACACACACAAACAGAAACACACAAACAGAAACACACACACAAACACACACACACAAACACACACGGGCAGTGGAAGTGTTCAGTGCACAGACAAACAAAGCTTTAATAAACGTTTGAAGTAGCCGCGCTTCTGACTGTTTTGTGTGCGGCGCTGACGCCTCTTGACACCGAGAGCCACAACGGCAGACCGTCTACGACTGCTGAATCACGCAGCGTGGCGGCGTCTCAGCCAAACCTGGGGGACGCAAACAGTCGGCTTCGGCTGAACTAGTTCTGAGCAAATGTCGCCGCAGCGCGCCTGGAGTCAGAGTGTTTCCACTCGTTCTGTCCAGCAGGAGAAGGGCAAATGCAGTGACTTTTTACAAATGCACCCTTTCGTCCGTCTCTGCTCCAAGACACGTATCGCTCTGCTGTTGGTTCGTAGCGTCTCATGTCACACGTCCGTGCAGCCGTCCAGTCGCTGCTGCCTGTCGGATCGCCTGCTCCAAGTTCTGAATATTAACCCGCGTCGCAATGCTCACACAGGTCGCTTTAGCAAGATTGGGCACGGTAGCAAAATCGGGTGTGTGTCTTCGAGTGGACGGGGGGGGGGGGGGGGGGGGGGGGGGGGGGGGGGGGGGGGGGGGGGATCCTTTTTCCATGTGGAGGTTGAGCAGCTCGATTTAGAAGAACAGCCACCAGTTAATCAGTGTCACAGCTTGAGCACCATGACTGCAGCACAGCGCTGGTTATATAATGGATGACTGTGGGATTCCCAGCAGCTCTGCCTCCTCCACTCAGAAGTCTGAGGACGGGGATGGGGGGGGGGGGGGGGCACACGGGGGTGGTGGGAGGGGCACAAGGGGGTGGTGGGGGGCTGCAGAATAGATGGCAGCTGAGGGACGAGAGTATTGATGTTTGTGATTGCGATCATGAGTGTGAGCGTGAGGCGCTCAGATTGGCCAGTGGCTCCTCCACTTTTTCAATAATCCAATAATTACAAGCAGCATCTTAACGGAGGGTTCCCCTGCTACTGCTACTGCTGCTGCTACTGCTACTGCTACTGCTGCTGCTGCTGCTGCTGCTGCAGCGATGCTGAATGCAGCTCACATCTGTACTGCGTTGCCTCTTTGTGTCCCACTAATTACATTTTGAGGACTGAACTGCAACAGGAGGAGTGTCCCACCCACCCTACTTCTCAGGATTACACACAGAGCTCAGAATGATTCATCATTGAACATAAGACAATGTGAAGCGTGTGTGTGTGTGTGTGTGTGTGTGTGTGTGTGTGTGTGTGTGTGCAAAGAGACCTGTCACGTGATTATCAAAGCAGGACTGCGGCTGTACGCGATGCAGATGTGTGGGTGCGGCGACGATTTTTCGCCAGTGGCGGAGCTGCGAGCTG